>NW_027221651.1:0-111995 GCF_030179915.1 Drosophila takahashii
CTCGAGGAACTGGAGGAATCGCCGTTGGACGAACGAGTGTCTGCCTCCGCTCTACCGTACAGGACGTTGTGCGACAGAGTGATGGGGCGCAGGATGCCTGCAGAAAGGAGAAAAGTAATATGGTGGAATCCTGAACTGAGTACCAAACGCCAAGAGGTCCGGAGACTGAGGCGGAGGCTGCAGGAAGCTCGTCGGAGTGGTACCGATGATGCTGTGCAACTTGTTGCTGGTCTGAGGGCTTGCTTCAGCCCAGTACAAGAAGCTTATCCTGACGACAAAGGAGCAAAACTGGCGGGACTTCGTGGGACGGCACAAAGATGATCCATGGGGGCACGTCTACCGAATATGCCGAGGCCGGAAGAAGACAACCGATCTCGGATGTCTTCGGTCGAACGGCGCGCTTATCGTAAATTGGCTCGACTGCGCAAACGTGCTTCTTCGCCACTTCTTTCCAGTTGCGGAGTCGACTGCACGCGTGGACGTACACCCTGGTGCCCCGCCAATTCTCGAATCCTTCGAGGTGGCGACCTGCGCTCCAGGCTGAAAAGTCGGAGATCTCCGGGTATGGATGGCATCACGGGTGGCATCGTCAAGGAGGTATGGCGTGCCATTCCGGAGCACCTGACGTCGCTGTACTCTCGATGCCTCTCGGAAGGATACTTCCCTGACGAGTGGAAACACCGAGAGTGCTACCGCTGGTAAAGGGGCCCGACAAGGACAGGAGCGATCCTTCGTCCTATCGTGGCATATGCCTTTTGCCAGTGTTCGGAAAGGTGCTCGAAGGACTCATGGTGAATCGACTCAAGGATGTGCTACCGGATGGCTGCAGATGGCAATTTGGATTTCGGCCTGGACGCTGCGTGGAGGATGCCTGGAGGCATGCCACAACCACAGTTGACAACACCACGTCGCAATACGTCCTTGGAATTTTGTCGATTTCAAGGGAGCATTCGACAATGTGGAGTGGAGCGCAGTGCTCGATCGGCTTGTCGACGTCGGCTGTCGTGAGATAAGCTTGTGGAAAAGCTATTTCTCCGGCCGAAGGGCAAGCATCATCAGCAGGTATGAAGCAGCCACAGTCTCGGTTACACGGGGCTGCCCGCAAGGGTCCATTAGTGGTCCATTCATTTGGAACCTTCTGATGGATGTGCTGCTTCAGCGCCTAGAGCCACATTGTGCTGTGAGCGCGTATGCAGATGATTTGCTACTTTTCGTTGACGGGAATTCCCGTGCTGATCTGGAGCGAAAAGGCGAGCAGTTGATGAGCATCGTGGGAGCCTGGGGATCTGAAGTTGGAGTGAGCGTGTCCACCAGCAAGACGGCAATCATGTTGCTGAAAGGGAAGCTTTCGCAACGAAGGAGACCAACGGTGCGTTTTGCTGGAGCAAGCCTACCGTATGTCGAAAAATACCGGTACCTGGGCATCTTAGTCGGCGAGCGGTTGAGTTTCCTCCCGCATATCTCGGCAATTCGAGATCGGCTGACTGGAGTCGCCGCGGGGCTAGCACGGGTGCTTCGAGTCGATTGGGGACTCAGTTCCCGCGCAAAGAGGACCATATATAGGGGACTCATGATGCCATGTGCACTCTTTGGTGCCTCGGTCTGGTACAAGGCGGTGAGTAGGGGTAAATCCCTAAAACTCCTCACCTCGTGCCAGAGGACCATCCTTTTGGGATGCCTACCGGTATGCCGCACAGTGTCCACCGTGGCACTGCAGGTGCTTGCTGGTGCTCCTCCAATGGATCTTGACGCTCATCGGTCTGCTTTGAAGTTCAAACTACGGAAGGAAATCCCCCTGGATACCAACGACTGGCTGCATGGACTGGATATGACCGGGATGAACTGGAAGGACAAGATGGCTCTGCTAGACGAGCGTCTGCTAAATGAGTGGCAGCTCAGATGGGATAGCGCGGATCACGGGCATGTGACTCGCGAATTCTTCCCAGAGGCAGCGTTTGTCTACAAGAGGAAAGACTTTGTCTTTACTCTAAAAGCCGGATTCTTACTGACAGGACACGGGTCGCTAAACGCATTCTTGCACGACAGGACTCTCAGCACCACGACCGCATGCTCATGTGGGGAGGTTGACGAGAGCTGGCTTCACGTGTTATGTGAATGCCGGCTGTACAATGAATTGCGTGACCTCGATGCTCTCGGAATTGTCCAGGACCAAGGAAGATGGATCGTCGCGGGAGTAGTAGAGACCCCAGAACGGATGCGTCTCCTAGAAGTTTTCGCGGATGCTGCCTTTTTAAGGCGAAGGATGGCTACGACGGATGGAAGGCGAACCACAGGCGCTGGGCTCTAGCCCAACTCACCCCTGCTGTGTGGCTAGCGGCGAAGAATTCTACCACAGCTTGTCATAGCTTGTCGTAGGAGGCGACTAATATGGCATGGGTGCCCCATCCGAGCTTGTCGGAGCTTAAGGGGTGAGGCCTACCGAGCCTGTAATTTCGGTACCACGGGTTGAGCAGCTGTCCAAGGCTGCTCATTGAGGTTGGGCCCCAGTGGGAGTATCGTGGTGGCTGTGGTTGACACCCATATGCGGGTAGAGCCTTCGGGTTCGACGTGGAGTTGCGTCATACAACTCGGGTGCTGTGACCCAAAGATCAGTAGGGATTTAGATAGATCCCGCTCCTCAGCAAGGGGGAATGCTTGCCCGACAAGTAAGCATTCGAATTGCTACCGGGGTGGTTGCTATGTACATAGCTATAGCTTCTAGTCCGGGGCGTTGGTCTGGCGCTTAACCTAGACACATTGCACTATACACTCACTTGTGGGTGTATAAGAGTGCCGTGGTTGTAATCCCTTCAGTGTGGAACACGCCACGTTAAATAAGCTTCGGAGGGATCCGATAGACACCTGTCCCTATCTACTATCTAGCGAAACCACAGCCAAGGGAACGGGCTTGGAATAATTAGCGGGGAAAGAAGACCCTTTTGAGCTTGACTCTAATCTGGCAGTGTAAGGAGACATAAGAGGTGTAGAATAAGTGGGAGATATTAGACTTCGGTTTGGTATCGTCAATGAAATACCACTACTCTTATTGTTTCCTTACTTACTTGATTAAATGGAACGTGTATCATTTCCTAGCCATTATACGGATATATTTATTATATCTTATGGTATTGGGTTTTGATGCAAGCTTCTTGATCAAAGTATCACGAGTTTGTTATATAATCGCAAACAAATTCTTTAATAAAACGGTGCATTTATGTATTTTTGATTTGAAAATTTGGTATAACTCCAATTACTCAGGTATGATCCAATTCAAGGACATTGCCAGGTAGGGAGTTTGACTGGGGCGGTACATCTCTCAAATAATAACGGAGGTGTCCCAAGGCCAGCTCAGTGCGGACAGAAACCACACATAGAGCAAAAGGGCAAATGCTGACTTGATCTCGGTGTTCAGTACACACAGGGACAGCAAAAGCTCGGCCTATCGATCCTTTTGGTTTAAAGAGTTTTTAACAAGAGGTGTCAGAAAAGTTACCATAGGGATAACTGGCTTGTGGCGGCCAAGCGTTCATAGCGACGTCGCTTTTTGATCCTTCGATGTCGGCTCTTCCTATCATTGTGAAGCAAAATTCACCAAGCGTTGGATTGTTCACCCATGCAAGGGAACGTGAGCTGGGTTTAGACCGTCGTGAGACAGGTTAGTTTTACCCTACTAATGACAAAACGTTGTTGCGACAGCATTCCTGCGTAGTACGAGAGGAACCGCAGGTACGGACCAATGGCACAATACTTGTTCGAGCGAACAGTGGTATGACGCTACGTCCGTTGGATTATGCCTGAACGCCTCTAAGGTCGTATCCGTGCTGGACTGCAATGATAAATAAGGGGCAATTTGCATTGTATGGCTTCTAAACCATTTAAAGTTTATAATTTACTTTATAAACGACAATGGATGTGATGCCAATGTAATTTGTAACATAGTAAATTGGGAGGATCTTCGATCACCTGATGCCGCGCTAGTTACATATAAAAGCATTATTTAATACAATGACAAAGCCTAGAATCAATTGTAAACGACTTTTGTAACAGGCAAGGTGTTGTAAGTGGTTGAGCAGCTGCCATACTGCGATCCACTGAAGCTTATCCTTTGCTTGATGATTCGATAATAAACATAAATTTAATTGTGTTTATTTTGTTTGGCTTTTTTAAGTCAGAATATATATATATATAAAATATATATATATAAAATAATAATTATATTTAAATAAATTTATTTAAATATATTTAACAATGGTAGCCATATGTATCGTCATCCTATTAGTGACGCGTATAAAAATATTCTAAGTCCGAACATGCAAATAAGAGACATATGCAAGTATATGTACTTCTTAAGGTAGCCAACTGAATCGTCATCCTATTAGTGACGTGTATACAAATATTCTAAGTCCGAACATACAAGTAAGAGACATATGCAAGTATATGTACCTCTTAAGGTAGCCAACTGAATCGTCATCCTATTAGTGACGTGTATACAAATATTCTAAGTCCGAACATACAAGTAAGAGACATATGCAAGTATATGTACCTCTTAAGGTAGCCAACTGAATCGTCATCCTATTAGTGACGCGTATAAAAATATTCTAAGTCCGAACATGCAAATAAGAGACATATGCAAGTATATGTACCTCTTAAGGTAGCCAACTGAATCGTCATCCTATTAGTGACGCGTATAAAAATATTCTAAGTCCGAACATGCAAATAAGAGACATATGCAAGTATATGTACCTCTTAAGGTAGCCAACTGAATCGTCATCCTATTAGTGACGTGTATAAAAATATTCTAAGTCCGAACATACAAGTAAGAGACATATGCAAGTATATGTACCTCTTAAGGTAGCCAACTGAATCGTCATCCTATTAGTGACGTGTATAAAAATATTCTAAGTCCGAACATACAAGTAAGAGACATATGCAAGTATATGTACCTCTTAAGGTAGCCAACTGAATCGTCATCCTATTAGTGACGTGTATAAAAATATTCTAAGTCCGAACATGCAAGTAAAAGACATATGCAAGTCAATGTTCCTCTTAAAATAGATGATTGAATCGTCATCCTATTAGTGACGTGTATAAAAATATTCCAAGTCCAAACATGAGTTATATGGATATGAAAATAATATTAAGTTCTAGTATGGATATGAAAAAAATGAGTTATATGGATATGGGAAAAATAACAAGTTCTAGTATGGATATGAAAAAAATGAGTTATGTGGATATGGGAAAAATAATAAGTTCTAGTATGGATATGAAAAAAAAATGAGTTATATGGATATGGAAAAGAATACAGAGTTCTAGTATGGATATGGAAAAATGAGTTATATGAATATGGGAAAAATGATAAGTTCTAGTATGGATATGAAAAAATATTGAGTTATATGGATATTAAAGAAATAATAAGTTCTAGTATGGATATGGAATAAAATGAGTTATATAGATATGGCAAAAAATTAATTTTGTATTATGGATATTAAAAAAATTAGTTATTTGTATATTGGATAATTTATAATTTCTTGTATGTATATGGGAAAAATAATAAGTTCTAGTATGGATATAAAAAAATATTGAGTTATATGGATATTAAAGAAATAATAAGTTCTAGTATGGATATGGAAAAAAATTAGTTATATTGATATGCTAAATAATGAGTTATATGCATATGGGAAAAATACTAAGTTGTAGTATGGATATGGGAAGAATACTGAGTTCTAGTATGGATATGGGAAAAATAATCAGTTCTAGTATGGATATGAAAAAATATTGAGTTTTATGGATATTGAAGAGATAATAAGCTCTAGTATGGATATGGAAAAAATTAATTATATTGTAATAGTAAATAATAAGTTATATGGATATAGGAAGAAAATTAGGTTCTAGTATGGATATGAAAAAAATTAGTTCTATGGATATGGGAAAAATAAAAAGTTCTGGTATGGATATGGAAAAATATTAAGTTATATGGATATTTAAGAAATAATAAGTTCTAGTATGGATATGGAATAAAATGAGTTGTAGAGATATGGCAAAAATATAATGTTCTAGTATGGATATGAAAAAAATTAGTTATATGAATATGGGAAAATTTATAAGTTCTAGTATGGATATGGGAAAAAGAATAAGTTCTAGTATGGATATGAAAA
Source organism: Drosophila takahashii (assembly GCF_030179915.1). NCBI lineage: Eukaryota > Metazoa > Arthropoda > Insecta > Diptera > Drosophilidae > Drosophila > Drosophila takahashii. Next base: position 6,156 of record NW_027221651.1, read on the forward strand.
AATATTGAGTTATATGAATATTAAAGAAATAATAAGTTCTAGTATGAATATGGAAAATATTATTTATATTGATATGGTAAATAATGATTTATATGGATATGGGATAAATACTAAATTCTAGTGTGGATATGGAAAAAACGAGTTATATGGATATGGGAAAAATAATAAGTTCAAGTATGGATATGGAAAAAAATTAGTTTAATAGTTATAGGTATGGAAAAAAAATTAATTATATAGATATAGAACAAAAAATAAGTTATATGGATATGGTGGCATCAGTACGAAATATGCCCAATTTACATACACCGGAGCCGCAGTACGATAAATACCCAATATTTAGACGTCGTGGCCAAAAACATATATAGGGAGGCAGTGCTCGCCGACCGGCCGTATTGTTCAAAATTTATGTTTATCATATTATTTTGGCAATGCTATATATAAATGATATCTTATACATATAATTCAATTATAGCGATATGGAAATACCATATTATATGTATAAAGAAAAAAAATGTATAATAAAATATACATTGACATACAAATATGGCTAGTTGTATGGATATGCCGTATTCATTATATGGATACGGCATATAGATTATATAAATATGACCAAAAAATATTTTATATTGATATGGCAAATAAAGAAATTACTTGAATATGGAAATAAAAGAAGTTATATTGATATGGAAGAAAATAATGAGTCATATAGATATGTTGGCATCAGTACGAAATATGCCCAATTTACATACACCGGGGCCGCAGTACGAAAAATACCCAATATTTAGACGTCGTGGCCAAAAACATATATAGGGAGGCAGTGCTCGCCGACCGGCCGTATTGTTCAAAATTTATGTTTATCATATTATTTTGGCAATGCTATATATAAATGATATCTTATACATATAATTCAATTATAGCGATATGGAAATACCATATTATATGTATAAAGAAAAAAAATGTATAATAAAATATACATTGACATACAAATATGGCTAGTTGTATGGATATGCCGTATTCATTATATGGATACGGCATATAGATTATATAAATATGACCAAAAAATATTTTATATTGATATGGCAAATAAAGAAATTACTTGAATATGGAAATAAAAGAAGTTATATTGATATGGAAGAAAATAATGAGTCATATAGATATGTTGGCATCAGTACGAAATATGCCCAATTTACATACACCGGGGCCGCAGTACGAAAAATACCCAATATTTAGACGTCGTGGCCAAAAACATATATAGGGAGGCAGTGCTCGCCGACCGGCCGTATTGTTCAAAATTTATGTTTATCATATTATTTTGGCAATGCTATATATAAATGATATCTTATACATATAATTCAATTATAGCGATATGGAAATACCATATTATATGTATAAAGAAAAAAAATGTATAATAAAATATACATTGACATACAAATATGGCTAGTTGTATGGATATGCCGTATTCATTATATGGATACGGCATATAGATTATATAAATATGACCAAAAAATATTTTATATTGATATGGCAAATAAAGAAATTACTTGAATATGGAAATAAAAGAAGTTATATTGATATGGAAGAAAATAATGAGTCATATAGATATGTTGGCATCAGTACGAAATATGCCCAATTTACATACACCGGGGCCGCAGTACGAAAAATACCCAATATTTAGACGTCGTGGCCAAAAACATATATAGGGAGGCAGTGCTCGCCGACCGGCCGTATTGTTCAAAATTTATGTTTATCATATTATTTTGGCAATGCTATATATAAATGATATCTTATACATATAATTCAATTATAGCGATATGGAAATACCATATTATATGTATAAAGAAAAAAAATGTATAATAAAATATACATTGACAGACAAATATGGCTAGTTGTATGGATATGCCGTATTCATTATATGGATACGGCATATAGATTATATAAATATGACCAAAAAATATTTTATATTGATATGGCAAATAAAGAAATTACTTGAATATGGAAATAAAAGAAGTTATATTGATATGGAAGAAAATAATGAGTCATATAGATATGTTGGCATCAGTACGAAATATGCCCAATTTACATACACCGGGGCCGCAGTACGAAAAATACCCAATATTTAGACGTCGTGGCCAAAAACATATATAGGGAGGCAGTGCTCGCCGACCGGCCGTATTGTTCAAAATTTATGTTTATCATATTATTTTGGCAATGCTATATATAAATGATATCTTATACATATAATTCAATTATAGCGATATGGAAATACCATATTATATGTATAAAGAAAAAAAATGTATAATAAAATATACATTGACATACAAATATGGCTAGTTGTATGGATATGCCGTATTCATTATATGGATACGGCATATAGATTATATGGATATGACCAAAAAATAATTCATAAAGAAATTATATGAATATGGCAGAAATAATTGGTTATATTAATATGATCAAATAATACTTTATATAAAAAAGTGAATATCTTTGGTTGGGTGGCAAAGAGAATTAAATATGCCCGATATATAGACGTCGTGGCCAAAAACTACTATAGGGTGAAGTGCTTGTCTGTTGGTCTATATATATACATATAATATTTTATGCGTACACATTATTATTATAGATAGTTAATATCTATCGTATGGGTGGCAAACGGAATTAAATAATTTCGATATTTAGACGTCGTGGCCAAAAACTACTATAGGATGGTCAGTGGTTGTCCACCAATTAATTATTGAACAAACCATATGAATATCATATGCTGTTGTCAATATAATGTATATCAATAATAATAAAAAATAAGGATGGTACAGTAAGTAGTCCATCTACTATTGAACAAAATATATTATAATATATACTTTTGTTATCAATAGAACAACATATATTAAAATCAAAATATTATCCGTATAAATTTGTTTCTTAAATGAAATTAAGACTTGGCTACGCGGTTAATATTATAAACCCATGATAATAAGGTGAAACAGAGGTCAAGTTTCTATTATATATAGAATAACAAATTGTTTCCGACTTTTATCGTTAATCTTTGGTGGCAGGTATATATGATAATTTATATTAAATTATTATATCCCCTGTCGTTTGGGCACAGAGTATCGCTTGCCGGTACAATGTGTTTACAAAAAGCATTATAATAAAATATAATTGCAATATTAGTGATCAAAATAATTTCATATGCGCTCGGTTTTATATCATATATTACCAGAGAGTTATATGGAAAAGATAAATTTTAAATTTATCATCAAAATGCAAATGATTTAACTCAATATTTATATTGGTTAAACAAAAATTGTACATGTGTGGATACAATAATTATGTATGTTGAACAAAAATGATATTTTAGAATGAAATATGTATATATAATATAATAAAAACTTATAGAAAGAACAATATATATTGAAAATTGTGTTATAAAAAAGTTGTACTTTTTCTTTAACATCAATTATAAACTTGTTATATTAGTGGCGAAACAAGTAAAAATTAAAGAACGTATACGAATGCCATATAAAAATGGCCGTATTCGAATTAAAATAGAATTATTTCACAAAGCAAAAAAAAAATATTGAATTAAAATCAATATTTAAGAAAAACCGAACATATAAAATGGAAATAAAATCTATTATATTTATATTACTAATTTCTATTCAAAAAATATGAATGAAATATGAACGAAAACATTATTCTGGTTGATCCTGCCAGTAGTTATATGCTTGTCTCAAAGATTAAGCCATGCATGTCTAAGTACACACGAATTAAAAGTGAAACCGCAAAAGGCTCATTATATCAGTTATGGTTCCTTAGATCGTTAACAGTTACTTGGATAACTGTGGTAATTCTAGAGCTAATACATGCAATTAAAACATGAACCTTATGGGACATGTGCTTTTATTAGGCTAAAACCAAGCGATCGCAAGATCGTTATATTGGTTGAACTCTAGATAACATGCAGATCGTATGGTCTTGTACCGACGACAGATCTTTCAAATGTCTGCCCTATCAACTTTTGATGGTAGTATCTAGGACTACCATGGTTGCAACGGGTAACGGGGAATCAGGGTTCGATTCCGGAGAGGGAGCCTGAGAAACGGCTACCACATCTAAGGAAGGCAGCAGGCGCGTAAATTACCCACTCCCAGCTCGGGGAGGTAGTGACGAAAAATAACAATACAGGACTCATATCCGAGGCCCTGTAATTGGAATGAGTACACTTTAAATCCTTTAACAAGGACCAATTGGAGGGCAAGTCTGGTGCCAGCAGCCGCGGTAATTCCAGCTCCAATAGCGTATATTAAAGTTGTTGCGGTTAAAACGTTCGTAGTTGAACTTGTGCTTCATACGGGTAGTACAACTTACAATTGTGGTTAGTACTATACCTTTATGTATGTAAGCGTATTACCGGTGGAGTTCTTATATGTGTTTAAATACTTGTATTTTTTCATATGTTCCTCCTATTTAAAAACCTGCATTAGTGCTCTTAAACGAGTGTTATTGTGGGCCGGTACAATTACTTTGAACAAATTAGAGTGCTTAAAGCAGGCTTCAAATGCCTGAATATTCTGTGCATGGGATAATGAAATAAGACCTCTGTTCTGCTTTCATTGGTTTTCAGATCAAGAGGTAATGATTAATAGAAGCAGTTTGGGGGCATTAGTATTACGACGCGAGAGGTGAAATTCTTGGACCGTCGTAAGACTAACTTAAGCGAAAGCATTTGCCAAAGATGTTTTCATTAATCAAGAACGAAAGTTAGAGGTTCGAAGGCGATCAGATACCGCCCTAGTTCTAACCATAAACGATGCCAGCTAGCAATTGGGTGTAGCTACTTTTATGGCTCTCTCAGTCGCTTCCCGGGAAACCAAAGCTTTTGGGCTCCGGGGGAAGTATGGTTGCAAAGCTGAAACTTAAAGGAATTGACGGAAGGGCACCACCAGGAGTGGAGCCTGCGGCTTAATTTGACTCAACACGGGAAAACTTACCAGGTCCGAACATAAGTGTGTAAGACAGATTGATAGCTCTTTCTCGAATCTATGGGTGGTGGTGCATGGCCGTTCTTAGTTCGTGGAGTGATTTGTCTGGTTAATTCCGATAACGAACGAGACTCAAATATATTAAATAGATATCTTCAGGATTATGGTGTTGAAGCTTATATAGCCTTCATTCATGGTGGCAGTAAAATGTTTATTGTGTTTGAATGTGTTTATATAAGTGGAGCCGTACCTGTTGGTTTGTCCCATTATAAGGACACTAGCTTCTTAAATGGACAAATTGCGTCTAGCAATAATGAGATTGAGCAATAACAGGTCTGTGATGCCCTTAGATGTCCTGGGCTGCACGCGCGCTACAATGAAAGTATCAACGTGTATTTCCTAGACCGAGAGGTCCGGGTAAACCGCTGAACCACTTTCATGCTTGGGATTGTGAACTGAAACTGTTCACATGAACTTGGAATTCCCAGTAAGTGTGAGTCATTAACTCGCATTGATTACGTCCCTGCCCTTTGTACACACCGCCCGTCGCTACTACCGATTGAATTATTTAGTGAGGTCTCCGGACGTGATCACTGTGACGCCTTGTGTGTTACGGTTGTTTCGCAAAAGTTGACCGAACTTGATTATTTAGAGGAAGTAAAAGTCGTAACAAGGTTTCCGTAGGTGAACCTGCGGAAGGATCATTATTGTATAATATCCTTACCGTTAATAAAAAAATTTGTTAATACAAATTTAATACAAATTACCAATATATATATATATATACATAATAATTATAATAATAATTATACCAAAAATATGATCTTAAAAGTAAAAGATCAAATAAATTTCGAACAAGCAAATCGAAATATTGTAATAATATAATATTATTACAAATAAATTAAATAGAAACAAACATAAAATTCGAACAAGCAAATCGAATTATTAATATAATAAAATATATTTTATATATTTATTATAAACTTTTGTGTGTATATGGACCATAATATACACGCGTTGCGAGATGTATTGGCCAACTAATTTGATGATGATCATACATTGGATAATGCAACAACCTAAAATATACAATGTTGTACCTGGTTTCAGGTTAATGTTTTATATAAAATTATCAATATATATTAACAAACAAATGCCATTACAAATAATACTTTGATATATATTGTTTATATAAAACTAAGACATTTCGCAGCATTTATTTTAGGTATATAAATACATTTATTGAAGGAATTGATATATGCCAGTAAAATGGTGTATTTTTAATTTCTTTCAATAAAAACATATTTGACCAAATTTAAAACCAATATTATAAAACTCTAAGCGGTGGATCACTCGGCTCATGGGTCGATGAAGAACGCAGCAAACTGTGCGTCATCGTGTGAACTGCAGGACACATGAACATCGACATTTTGAACGCATATCGCAGTCCATGCTGTTATGTACTTTAATTAATTTTATAGTGCTGCTTGGACTACATATGGTTGAGGGTTGTAAGACTATGCTAATTAAGTTGTTTATACAAATTTTATAATAAAATTTTATAAGCATATGGTATATTATTGGATAAAAATAATTTAATTATTTTATTCATAATATTAACAAATATATGAAAAACATTATCTCACAATAGTAATTAAACTTTGAGAAAAACGAAGAGGAATATTTTCTTTTTCAATCAAATAATACTGAGAAATGTCTAGCATAAAATATTATCTAGAATTGTCTCTTATTAATGATTTGAAATATGAAAAACGTTGACAATATTATTATTCTTCGTTAATTCGTTACAAATAAATGCCATTAATATATATATACGTCAGCTTTAAACGAATTTAATAAAATGTTTTATCATTATATATAAAGAATTAATTGCAAATAAAAGTTATATACAACCTCAACTCATATGGGACTACCCCCTGAATTTAAGCATATTAATTAGGGGAGGAAAAGAAACTAACAAGGATTTTCTTAGTAGCGGCGAGCGAAAAGAAATCAGTTCAGCACTAAGTCACTTTGTCTATATGGCAAATGTGAGATGCAGTGTATGGAGCGTCAATATTCTAGTATGAGAAATTAACGATTTAAGTCCTTCTTAAATGAGGCCATTTACCCATAGAGGGTGCCAGGCCCGTATAACGTTAATGATTACTAGATGATGTTTCCAAAGAGTCGTGTTGCTTGATAGTGCAGCACTAAGTGGGTGGTAAACTCCATCTAAAACTAAATATAACCATGAGACCGATAGTAAACAAGTACCGTGAGGGAAAGTTGAAAAGAACTCTGAATAGAGAGTTAAACAGTACGTGAAACTGCTTAGAGGTTAAGCCCGATGAACCTGAATATCCGTTATGGAAAATTCATCATTAAAATTGTAATATTTAAACAATATTATGATAATAGTGTGCATTTTTTCCATATAAGGACATTGTAATCTATTAGCATACCAAATTTATCATAAAATATAACTTATAGTTTATTCAAATTAAATTGCTTGCATTTTAACACAGAATAAATGTTATTAATTTGATAAAGTGCTGATAGATTTATATGAATACAGTGCGTTAATTTTTCGGAATTATATAATGGCATGATTATCATTGATTTTTGTGTTTATTATATGCACTTGTAGGATTAACAATGCGAAAGATTCAGGATACCTTCGGGACCCGTCTTGAAACACGGACCAAGGAGTCTAACATATGTGCAAGTTATTGGGATATAAACCTAATAGCGTAATTAACTTGACTAATAATGGGATTAGTTTTTTAACTATTTATAGCTAATTAACACAATCCCGGGGCGTTCTATATAGTTATGTATAATGATATTTATATTATTTATGCCTCTAACTGGAACGTACCTTGAGCATATATGCTGTGACCCGAAAGATGGTGAACTATACTTGATCAGGTTGAAGTCAGGGGAAACCCTGATGGAAGACCGAAACAGTTCTGACGTGCAAATCGATTGTCAGAATTGAGTATAGGGGCGAAAGACCAATCGAACCATCTAGTAGCTGGTTCCTTCCGAAGTTTCCCTCAGGATAGCTGGTGCATTTTAATATTATATAAAATAATCTTATCTGGTAAAGCGAATGATTAGAGGCCTTAGGGTCGAAACGATCTTAACCTATTCTCAAACTTTAAATGGGTAAGAACCTTAACTTTCTTGATATGAAGTTTAAGGTTATGATATAATGTGCCCAGTGGGCCACTTTTGGTAAGCAGAACTGGCGCTGTGGGATGAACCAAACGTAATGTTACGGTGCCCAAATTAACAACTCATGCAGATACCATGAAAGGCGTTGGTTGCTTAAAACAGCAGGACGGTGATCATGGAAGTCGAAATCCGCTAAGGAGTGTGTAACAACTCACCTGCCGAAGCAACTAGCCCTTAAAATGGATGGCGCTTAAGTTGTATACCTATACATTACCGCTAAAGTAGATGATTTATATTACTTGTGATATAAATTTTGAAACTTTAGTGAGTAGGAAGGTACAATGGTATGCGTAGAAGTGTTTGGCGTAAGCCTGCATGGAGCTGCCATTGGTACAGATCTTGGTGGTAGTAGCAAATAATCGAATGAGACCTTGGAGGACTGAAGTGGAGAAGGGTTTCGTGTGAACAGTGGTTGATCACGAGTTAGTCGGTCCTAAGTTCAAGGCGAAAGCCGAAAATTTTCAAGTAAAACCAAAAACGCAATATATACAAATCAAGCTAATATAATATACTTGAATAATTTTGAACGAAAGGGAATACGGTTCCAATTCCGTAACCTGTTGAGTATCCGTTTGTTATTAAATATGGGCCTCGTGCTCATCCTGGCAACAGGAACGACCATAAAGAAGCCGTCGAGAGATATCGGAAGAGTTTTCTTTTCTGTTTTATAGCCGTACTACCATGGAAGTCTTTCGCAGAGAGATATGGTAGATGGGCTAGAAGAGCATGACATATACTGTTGTGTCGATATTTTCTCCTCGGACCTTGAAAATTTATGGTGGGGACACGCAAACTTCTCAACAGGCCGTACCAATATCCGCAGCTGGTCTCCAAGGTGAAGAGTCTCTAGTCGATAGAATAATGTAGGTAAGGGAAGTCGGCAAATTAGATCCGTAACTTCGGGATAAGGATTGGCTCTGAAGATTGAGATAGTCGGGCTTGATTGGGAAACAATAACATGGTTTATGTGCTCGTTCTGGGTAAATAGAGTTTCTAGCATTTATGTTAGTTACTTGTTCCCCGGATAGTTAGTTACGTAGCCAATTGTGGAACTTTCTTGCTAAAATTTTTAAGAATACTAATTGGGTCAAACCAATTAGTTCTTATTAATTATAACGATTATCAATTAACAATCAATTCAGAACTGGCACGGACTTGGGGAATCCGACTGTCTAATTAAAACAAAGCATTGTGATGGCCCTAGCGGGTGTTGACACAATGTGATTTCTGCCCAGTGCTCTGAATGTCAAAGTGAAGAAATTCAAGTAAGCGCGGGTCAACGGCGGGAGTAACTATGACTCTCTTAAGGTAGCCAAATGCCTCGTCATCTAATTAGTGACGCGCATGAATGGATTAACGAGATTCCTACTGTCCCTATCTACTATCTAGCGAAACCACAGCCAAGGGAACGGGCTTGGAATAATTAGCGGGGAAAGAAGACCCTTTTGAGCTTGACTCTAATCTGGCAGTGTAAGGAGACATAAGAGGTGTAGAATAAGTGGGAGATATTAGACTTCGGTTTGGTATCGTCAATGAAATACCACTACTCTTATTGTTTCCTTACTTACTTGATTAAATGGAACGTGTATCATTTCCTAGCCATTATACGGATATATTTATTATATCTTATGGTATTGGGTTTTGATGCAAGCTTCTTGATCAAAGTATCACGAGTTTGTTATATAATCGCAAACAAATTCTTTAATAAAACGGTGCATTTATGTATTTTTGATTTGAAAATTTGGTATAACTCCAATTACTCAGGTATGATCCAATTCAAGGACATTGCCAGGTAGGGAGTTTGACTGGGGCGGTACATCTCTCAAATAATAACGGAGGTGTCCCAAGGCCAGCTCAGTGCGGACAGAAACCACACATAGAGCAAAAGGGCAAATGCTGACTTGATCTCGGTGTTCAGTACACACAGGGACAGCAAAAGCTCGGCCTATCGATCCTTTTGGTTTAAAGAGTTTTTAACAAGAGGTGTCAGAAAAGTTACCATAGGGATAACTGGCTTGTGGCGGCCAAGCGTTCATAGCGACGTCGCTTTTTGATCCTTCGATGTCGGCTCTTCCTATCATTGTGAAGCAAAATTCACCAAGCGTTGGATTGTTCACCCATGCAAGGGAACGTGAGCTGGGTTTAGACCGTCGTGAGACAGGTTAGTTTTACCCTACTAATGACAAAACGTTGTTGCGACAGCATTCCTGCGTAGTACGAGAGGAACCGCAGGTACGGACCAATGGCACAATACTTGTTCGAGCGAACAGTGGTATGACGCTACGTCCGTTGGATTATGCCTGAACGCCTCTAAGGTCGTATCCGTGCTGGACTGCAATGATAAATAAGGGGCAATTTGCATTGTATGGCTTCTAAACCATTTAAAGTTTATAATTTACTTTATAAACGACAATGGATGTGATGCCAATGTAATTTGTAACATAGTAAATTGGGAGGATCTTCGATCACCTGATGCCGCGCTAGTTACATATAAAAGCATTATTTAATACAATGACAAAGCCTAGAATCAATTGTAAACGACTTTTGTAACAGGCAAGGTGTTGTAAGTGGTTGAGCAGCTGCCATACTGCGATCCACTGAAGCTTATCCTTTGCTTGATGATTCGATAATAAACATAAATTTAATTGTGTTTATTTTGTTTGGCTTTTTTAAGTCAGAATATATATATATATAAAATATATATATATAAAATAATAATTATATTTAAATAAATTTTATTTAAATATATTTAACAATGGTAGCCATATGTATCGTCATCCTATTAGTGACGCGTATAAAAATATTCTAAGTCCGAACATGCAAATAAGAGACATATGCAAGTATATGTACTTCTTAAGGTAGCCAACTGAATCGTCATCCTATTAGTGACGTGTATACAAATATTCTAAGTCCGAACATACAAGTAAGAGACATATGCAAGTATATGTACCTCTTAAGGTAGCCAACTGAATCGTCATCCTATTAGTGACGTGTATAAAAATATTCTAAGTCCGAACATACAAGTAAGAGACATATGCAAGTATATGTACCTCTTAAGGTAGCCAACTGAATCGTCATCCTATTAGTGACGTGTATAAAAATATTCTAAGTCCGAACATACAAGTAAGAGACATATGCAAGTATATGTACCTCTTAAGGTAGCCAACTGAATCGTCATCCTATTAGTGACGCGTATAAAAATATTCTAAGTCCGAACATGCAAATAAGAGACATATGCAAGTATATGTACCTCTTAAGGTAGCCAACTGAATCGTCATCCTATTAGTGACGTGTATAAAAATATTCTAAGTCCGAACATACAAGTAAGAGACATATGCAAGTATATGTACCTCTTAAGGTAGCCAACTGAATCGTCATCCTATTAGTGACGTGTATAAAAATATTCTAAGTCCGAACATACAAGTAAGAGACATATGCAAGTATATGTACCTCTTAAGGTAGCCAACTGAATCGTCATCCTATTAGTGACGTGTATAAAAATATTCCAAGTCCAAACATGAGTTATATGGATATGAAAATAATATTAAGTTCTAGTATGGATATGAAAAAAATGAGTTATATGGATATGGGAAAAATAACAAGTTCTAGTATGGATATGAAAAAAATGAGTTATGTGGATATGGGAAAAATAATAAGTTCTAGTATGGATATGAAAAAAAAATGAGTTATATGGATATGGAAAAGAATACAGAGTTCTAGTATGGATATGGAAAAATGAGTTATATGAATATGGGAAAAATGATAAGTTCTAGTATGGATATGAAAAAATATTGAGTTATATGGATATTAAAGAAATAATAAGTTCTAGTATGGATATGGAAAAAAATTAGTTATATGATATGCTAAATAATGAGTTATATGGATATGGAAAAATATAAGTTTAGTATGGATATGGGAAAATATGAGTTCTAGTATGGATATGGGAAAAATAATAAGTTCTAGTATGGATATGAAAAAATATTGAGTTTTATGGATATTGAAGAGATAATAAGTTCTAGTATGGATATGGAAAAAATTAATTATATTGTATAGTAAATAATAAGTTATATGGATATGGAAAAAATTAGGTTCTAGTATGGATATGAAAAAAATTAGTTCTATGGATATGGGAAAAATAAAAAGTTCTAGTATGGATATGGAAAAATATTAAGTTATATGGATATTTAAGAAATAATAAGTTCTAGTATGGATATGGAAAAAATGAGTTATATAGATATGGCAAAATATAATGTTCTAGTATGGATATGAAAAAATTAGTTATATGAATATGGGAAAATTAAGTTCTAGTATGGATATGGGAAAAAATAAGTTCTAGTATGGATATGAAAAAATATTGAGTTATATGGATATTAAAGAAATAATAAGTTCTAGTATGGATATGGAAAAAATTAGTTATATTGATATGCTAAATAATGAGTTATATGGATATGGGAAAAATACTAAGTTGTAGTATGGATATGGGAAAATACTAAGTTCTAGTATGGATATGGGAAAAATAATCAGTTCTAGTATGGATATGAAAAAATATTGAGTTTTATGGATATTGAAGAGATAATAAGCTCTAGTATGGATATGGAAAAAATTAATTATATTGTAATAGTAAATAATAAGTTATATGGATATAGGAAGAAAATTAGGTTCTAGTATGGATATGAAAAAAATTAGTTCTATGGATATGGGAAAAAATAAAAAGTTCTGGTATGGATATGGAAAAATATTAAGTTATATGGATATTAAGAAATAATAAGTTCTAGTATGGATATGGAATAAAATGAGTTATAGAGATATGGCAAAAATATAATGTTCTAGTATGGATATGAAAAAATTAGTTATATGAATATGGGAAAATTTATAAGTTCTAGTATGGATATGGGAAAAAGAATAAGTTCTAGTATGGATATGAAAAAATATTGAGTTATATGAATATTAAAGAAATAATAAGTTCTAGTATGAATATTGAAAAATATTATTTATATTGATATGGTAAATAATGATTTATATGGATATGGGATAAATACTAAATTCTAGTGTGGATATGGAAAAAACGAGTTATATGGATATGGGAAAAATAATAAGTTCAAATATGGATATGGAAAAAAATTAGTTTAATAGTTATAGGTATGGAAAAAAAATAATTATATAGATATAGAACAAAAAATAAGTTATATGGATATGGTGGCATCAGTACGAAATATGCCCAATTTACATACACCGGAGCCGCAGTACGATAAATACCCAATATTTAGACGTCGTGGCCAAAAACATATATAGGGAGGCAGTGCTCGCCGACCGGCCGTATTGTTCAAAATTTATGTTTATCATATTATTTTGGCAATGCTATATATAAATGATATCTTATACATATAATTCAATTATAGCGATATGGAAATACCATATTATATGTATAAAGAAAAAAAATGTATAATAAAATATACATTGACATACAAATATGGCTAGTTGTATGGATATGCCGTATTCATTATATGGATACGGCATATAGATTATATAAATATGACCAAAAAATATTTTATATTGATATGGCAAATAAAGAAATTACTTGAATATGGAAATAAAAGAAGTTATATTGATATGGAAGAAAATAATGAGTCATATAGATATGTTGGCATCAGTACGAAATATGCCCAATTTACATACACCGGGGCCGCAGTACGAAAAATACCCAATATTTAGACGTCGTGGCCAAAAACATATATAGGGAGGCAGTGCTCGCCGACCGGCCGTATTGTTCAAAATTTATGTTTATCATATTATTTTGGCAATGCTATATATAAATGATATCTTATACATATAATTCAATTATAGCGATATGGAAATACCATATTATATGTATAAAGAAAAAAAATGTATAATAAAATATACATTGACATACAAATATGGCTAGTTGTATGGATATGCCGTATTCATTATATGGATACGGCATATAGATTATATAAATATGACCAAAAAATATTTTATATTGATATGGCAAATAAAGAAATTACTTGAATATGGAAATAAAAGAAGTTATATTGATATGGAAGAAAATAATGAGTCATATAGATATGTTGGCATCAGTACGAAATATGCCCAATTTACATACACCGGGGCCGCAGTACGAAAAATACCCAATATTTAGACGTCGTGGCCAAAAACATATATAGGGAGGCAGTGCTCGCCGACCGGCCGTATTGTTCAAAATTTATGTTTATCATATTATTTTGGCAATGCTATATATAAATGATATCTTATACATATAATTCAATTATAGCGATATGGAAATACCATATTATATGTATAAAGAAAAAAAATGTATAATAAAATATACATTGACATACAAATATGGCTAGTTGTATGGATATGCCGTATTCATTATATGGATACGGCATATAGATTATATAAATATGACCAAAAAATATTTTATATTGATATGGCAAATAAAGAAATTACTTGAATATGGAAATAAAAGAAGTTATATTGATATGGAAGAAAATAATGAGTCATATAGATATGTTGGCATCAGTACGAAATATGCCCAATTTACATACACCGGGGCCGCAGTACGAAAAATACCCAATATTTAGACGTCGTGGCCAAAAACATATATAGGGAGGCAGTGCTCGCCGACCGGCCGTATTGTTCAAAATTTATGTTTATCATATTATTTTGGCAATGCTATATATAAATGATATCTTATACATATAATTCAATTATAGCGATATGGAAATACCATATTATATGTATAAAGAAAAAAAATGTATAATAAAATATACATTGACATACAAATATGGCTAGTTGTATGGATATGCCGTATTCATTATATGGATACGGCATATAGATTATATAAATATGACCAAAAAATATTTTATATTGATATGGCAAATAAAGAAATTACTTGAATATGGAAATAAAAGAAGTTATATTGATATGGAAGAAAATAATGAGTCATATAGATATGTTGGCATCAGTACGAAATATGCCCAATTTACATACACCGGGGCCGCAGTACGAAAAATACCCAATATTTAGACGTCGTGGCCAAAAACATATATAGGGAGGCAGTGCTCGCCGACCGGCCGTATTGTTCAAAATTTATGTTTATCATATTATTTTGGCAATGCTATATATAAATGATATCTTATACATATAATTCAATTATAGCGATATGGAAATACCATATTATATGTATAAAGAAAAAAAATGTATAATAAAATATACATTGACATACAAATATGGCTAGTTGTATGGATATGCCGTATTCATTATATGGATACGGCATATAGATTATATGGATATGACCAAAAAATAATTCATAAAGAAATTATATGAATATGGCAGAAATAATTGGTTATATTAATATGATCAAATAATACTTTATATAAAAAAGTGAATATCTTTGGTTGGGTGGCAAAGAGAATTAAATATGCCCGATATATAGACGTCGTGGCCAAAAACTACTATAGGGTGAAGTGCTTGTCTGTTGGTCTATATATATACATATAATATTTTATGCGTACACATTATTATTATAGATAGTTAATATCTATCGTATGGGTGGCAAACGGAATTAAATAATTTCGATATTTAGACGTCGTGGCCAAAAACTACTATAGGATGGTCAGTGGTTGTCCACCAATTAATTATTGAACAAACCATATGAATATCATATGCTGTTGTCAATATAATGTATATCAATAATAATAAAAAATAAGGATGGTACAGTAAGTAGTCCATCTACTATTGAACAAAATATATTATAATATATACTTTTGTTATCAATAGAACAACATATATTAAAATCAAAATATTATCCGTATAAATTTGTTTCTTAAATGAAATTAAGACTTGGCTACGCGGTTAATATTATAAACCCATGATAATAAGGTGAAACAGAGGTCAAGTTTCTATTATATATAGAATAACAAATTGTTTCCGACTTTTATCGTTAATCTTTGGTGGCAGGTATATATGATAATTTATATTAAATTATTATATCCCCTGTCGTTTGGGCACAGAGTATCGCTTGCCGGTACAATGTGTTTACAAAAAGCATTATAATAAAATATAATTGCAATATTAGTGATCAAAATAATTTCATATGCGCTCGGTTTTATATCATATATTACCAGAGAGTTATATGGAAAAGATAAATTTTAAATTTATCATCAAAATGCAAATGATTTAACTCAATATTTATATTGGTTAAACAAAAATTGTACATGTGTGGATACAATAATTATGTATGTTGAACAAAAATGATATTTTAGAATGAAATATGTATATATAATATAATAACAACTTATAGAAAGAACAATATATATTGAAAATTGTGTTATAAAAAAGTTGTACTTTTTCTTTAACATCAATTATAAACTTGTTATATTAGTGGCGAAACAAGTAAAAATTAAAGAACGTATACGAATGCCATATAAAAATGGCCGTATTCGAATTAAAATAGAATTATTTCACAAAGCAAAAAAAAAATATTGAATTAAAATCAATATTTAAGAAAAACCGAACATATAAAATGGAAATAAAATCTATTATATTTATATTACTAATTTCTATTCAAAAAATATGAATGAAATATGAACGAAAACATTATTCTGGTTGATCCTGCCAGTAGTTATATGCTTGTCTCAAAGATTAAGCCATGCATGTCTAAGTACACACGAATTAAAAGTGAAACCGCAAAAGGCTCATTATATCAGTTATGGTTCCTTAGATCGTTAACAGTTACTTGGATAACTGTGGTAATTCTAGAGCTAATACATGCAATTAAAACATGAACCTTATGGGACATGTGCTTTTATTAGGCTAAAACCAAGCGATCGCAAGATCGTTATATTGGTTGAACTCTAGATAACATGCAGATCGTATGGTCTTGTACCGACGACAGATCTTTCAAATGTCTGCCCTATCAACTTTTGATGGTAGTATCTAGGACTACCATGGTTGCAACGGGTAACGGGGAATCAGGGTTCGATTCCGGAGAGGGAGCCTGAGAAACGGCTACCACATCTAAGGAAGGCAGCAGGCGCGTAAATTACCCACTCCCAGCTCGGGGAGGTAGTGACGAAAAATAACAATACAGGACTCATATCCGAGGCCCTGTAATTGGAATGAGTACACTTTAAATCCTTTAACAAGGACCAATTGGAGGGCAAGTCTGGTGCCAGCAGCCGCGGTAATTCCAGCTCCAATAGCGTATATTAAAGTTGTTGCGGTTAAAACGTTCGTAGTTGAACTTGTGCTTCATACGGGTAGTACAACTTACAATTGTGGTTAGTACTATACCTTTATGTATGTAAGCGTATTACCGGTGGAGTTCTTATATGTGTTTAAATACTTGTATTTTTTCATATGTTCCTCCTATTTAAAAACCTGCATTAGTGCTCTTAAACGAGTGTTATTGTGGGCCGGTACAATTACTTTGAACAAATTAGAGTGCTTAAAGCAGGCTTCAAATGCCTGAATATTCTGTGCATGGGATAATGAAATAAGACCTCTGTTCTGCTTTCATTGGTTTTCAGATCAAGAGGTAATGATTAATAGAAGCAGTTTGGGGGCATTAGTATTACGACGCGAGAGGTGAAATTCTTGGACCGTCGTAAGACTAACTTAAGCGAAAGCATTTGCCAAAGATGTTTTCATTAATCAAGAACGAAAGTTAGAGGTTCGAAGGCGATCAGATACCGCCCTAGTTCTAACCATAAACGATGCCAGCTAGCAATTGGGTGTAGCTACTTTTATGGCTCTCTCAGTCGCTTCCCGGGAAACCAAAGCTTTTGGGCTCCGGGGGAAGTATGGTTGCAAAGCTGAAACTTAAAGGAATTGACGGAAGGGCACCACCAGGAGTGGAGCCTGCGGCTTAATTTGACTCAACACGGGAAAACTTACCAGGTCCGAACATAAGTGTGTAAGACAGATTGATAGCTCTTTCTCGAATCTATGGGTGGTGGTGCATGGCCGTTCTTAGTTCGTGGAGTGATTTGTCTGGTTAATTCCGATAACGAACGAGACTCAAATATATTAAATAGATATCTTCAGGATTATGGTGTTGAAGCTTATATAGCCTTCATTCATGGTGGCAGTAAAATGTTTATTGTGTTTGAATGTGTTTATATAAGTGGAGCCGTACCTGTTGGTTTGTCCCATTATAAGGACACTAGCTTCTTAAATGGACAAATTGCGTCTAGCAATAATGAGATTGAGCAATAACAGGTCTGTGATGCCCTTAGATGTCCTGGGCTGCACGCGCGCTACAATGAAAGTATCAACGTGTATTTCCTAGACCGAGAGGTCCGGGTAAACCGCTGAACCACTTTCATGCTTGGGATTGTGAACTGAAACTGTTCACATGAACTTGGAATTCCCAGTAAGTGTGAGTCATTAACTCGCATTGATTACGTCCCTGCCCTTTGTACACACCGCCCGTCGCTACTACCGATTGAATTATTTAGTGAGGTCTCCGGACGTGATCACTGTGACGCCTTGTGTGTTACGGTTGTTTCGCAAAAGTTGACCGAACTTGATTATTTAGAGGAAGTAAAAGTCGTAACAAGGTTTCCGTAGGTGAACCTGCGGAAGGATCATTATTGTATAATATCCTTACCGTTAATAAAAAAATTTGTTAATACAAATTTAATACAAATTACCAATATATATATATATATACATAATAATTATAATAATAATTATACCAAAAATATGATCTTAAAAGTAAAAGATCAAATAAATTTCGAACAAGCAAATCGAAATATTGTAATAATATAATATTATTACAAATAAATTAAATAGAAACAAACATAAAATTCGAACAAGCAAATCGAATTATTAATATAATAAAATATATTTTATATATTTATTATAAACTTTTGTGTGTATATGGACCATAATATACACGCGTTGCGAGATGTATTGGCCAACTAATTTGATGATGATCATACATTGGATAATGCAACAACCTAAAATATACAATGTTGTACCTGGTTTCAGGTTAATGTTTTATATAAAATTATCAATATATATTAACAAACAAATGCCATTACAAATAATACTTTGATATATATTGTTTATATAAAACTAAGACATTTCGCAGCATTTATTTTAGGTATATAAATACATTTATTGAAGGAATTGATATATGCCAGTAAAATGGTGTATTTTTAATTTCTTTCAATAAAAACATATTTGACCAAATTTAAAACCAATATTATAAAACTCTAAGCGGTGGATCACTCGGCTCATGGGTCGATGAAGAACGCAGCAAACTGTGCGTCATCGTGTGAACTGCAGGACACATGAACATCGACATTTTGAACGCATATCGCAGTCCATGCTGTTATGTACTTTAATTAATTTTATAGTGCTGCTTGGACTACATATGGTTGAGGGTTGTAAGACTATGCTAATTAAGTTGTTTATACAAATTTTATAATAAAATTTTATAAGCATATGGTATATTATTGGATAAAAATAATTTAATTATTTTATTCATAATATTAACAAATATATGAAAAACATTATCTCACAATAGTAATTAAACTTTGAGAAAAACGAAGAGGAATATTTTCTTTTTCAATCAAATAATACTGAGAAATGTCTAGCATAAAATATTATCTAGAATTGTCTCTTATTAATGATTTGAAATATGAAAAACGTTGACAATATTATTATTCTTCGTTAATTCGTTACAAATAAATGCCATTAATATATATATACGTCAGCTTTAAACGAATTTAATAAAATGTTTTATCATTATATATAAAGAATTAATTGCAAATAAAAGTTATATACAACCTCAACTCATATGGGACTACCCCCTGAATTTAAGCATATTAATTAGGGGAGGAAAAGAAACTAACAAGGATTTTCTTAGTAGCGGCGAGCGAAAAGAAATCAGTTCAGCACTAAGTCACTTTGTCTATATGGCAAATGTGAGATGCAGTGTATGGAGCGTCAATATTCTAGTATGAGAAATTAACGATTTAAGTCCTTCTTAAATGAGGCCATTTACCCATAGAGGGTGCCAGGCCCGTATAACGTTAATGATTACTAGATGATGTTTCCAAAGAGTCGTGTTGCTTGATAGTGCAGCACTAAGTGGGTGGTAAACTCCATCTAAAACTAAATATAACCATGAGACCGATAGTAAACAAGTACCGTGAGGGAAAGTTGAAAAGAACTCTGAATAGAGAGTTAAACAGTACGTGAAACTGCTTAGAGGTTAAGCCCGATGAACCTGAATATCCGTTATGGAAAATTCATCATTAAAATTGTAATATTTAAACAATATTATGATAATAGTGTGCATTTTTTCCATATAAGGACATTGTAATCTATTAGCATACCAAATTTATCATAAAATATAACTTATAGTTTATTCAAATTAAATTGCTTGCATTTTAACACAGAATAAATGTTATTAATTTGATAAAGTGCTGATAGATTTATATGAATACAGTGCGTTAATTTTTCGGAATTATATAATGGCATGATTATCATTGATTTTTGTGTTTATTATATGCACTTGTAGGATTAACAATGCGAAAGATTCAGGATACCTTCGGGACCCGTCTTGAAACACGGACCAAGGAGTCTAACATATGTGCAAGTTATTGGGATATAAACCTAATAGCGTAATTAACTTGACTAATAATGGGATTAGTTTTTTAACTATTTATAGCTAATTAACACAATCCCGGGGCGTTCTATATAGTTATGTATAATGATATTTATATTATTTATGCCTCTAACTGGAACGTACCTTGAGCATATATGCTGTGACCCGAAAGATGGTGAACTATACTTGATCAGGTTGAAGTCAGGGGAAACCCTGATGGAAGACCGAAACAGTTCTGACGTGCAAATCGATTGTCAGAATTGAGTATAGGGGCGAAAGACCAATCGAACCATCTAGTAGCTGGTTCCTTCCGAAGTTTCCCTCAGGATAGCTGGTGCATTTTAATATTATATAAAATAA
Organism: Drosophila takahashii; assembly: GCF_030179915.1. NCBI lineage: Eukaryota > Metazoa > Arthropoda > Insecta > Diptera > Drosophilidae > Drosophila > Drosophila takahashii. Next base: position 27,378 of record NW_027221651.1, read on the forward strand.
TCTTATCTGGTAAAGCGAATGATTAGAGGCCTTAGGGTCGAAACGATCTTAACCTATTCTCAAACTTTAAATGGGTAAGAACCTTAACTTTCTTGATATGAAGTTTAAGGTTATGATATAATGTGCCCAGTGGGCCACTTTTGGTAAGCAGAACTGGCGCTGTGGGATGAACCAAACGTAATGTTACGGTGCCCAAATTAACAACTCATGCAGATACCATGAAAGGCGTTGGTTGCTTAAAACAGCAGGACGGTGATCATGGAAGTCGAAATCCGCTAAGGAGTGTGTAACAACTCACCTGCCGAAGCAACTAGCCCTTAAAATGGATGGCGCTTAAGTTGTATACCTATACATTACCGCTAAAGTAGATGATTTATATTACTTGTGATATAAATTTTGAAACTTTAGTGAGTAGGAAGGTACAATGGTATGCGTAGAAGTGTTTGGCGTAAGCCTGCATGGAGCTGCCATTGGTACAGATCTTGGTGGTAGTAGCAAATAATCGAATGAGACCTTGGAGGACTGAAGTGGAGAAGGGTTTCGTGTGAACAGTGGTTGATCACGAGTTAGTCGGTCCTAAGTTCAAGGCGAAAGCCGAAAATTTTCAAGTAAAACCAAAAACGCAATATATACAAATCAAGCTAATATAATATACTTGAATAATTTTGAACGAAAGGGAATACGGTTCCAATTCCGTAACCTGTTGAGTATCCGTTTGTTATTAAATATGGGCCTCGTGCTCATCCTGGCAACAGGAACGACCATAAAGAAGCCGTCGAGAGATATCGGAAGAGTTTTCTTTTCTGTTTTATAGCCGTACTACCATGGAAGTCTTTCGCAGAGAGATATGGTAGATGGGCTAGAAGAGCATGACATATACTGTTGTGTCGATATTTTCTCCTCGGACCTTGAAAATTTATGGTGGGGACACGCAAACTTCTCAACAGGCCGTACCAATATCCGCAGCTGGTCTCCAAGGTGAAGAGTCTCTAGTCGATAGAATAATGTAGGTAAGGGAAGTCGGCAAATTAGATCCGTAACTTCGGGATAAGGATTGGCTCTGAAGATTGAGATAGTCGGGCTTGATTGGGAAACAATAACATGGTTTATGTGCTCGTTCTGGGTAAATAGAGTTTCTAGCATTTATGTTAGTTACTTGTTCCCCGGATAGTTAGTTACGTAGCCAATTGTGGAACTTTCTTGCTAAAATTTTTAAGAATACTAATTGGGTCAAACCAATTAGTTCTTATTAATTATAACGATTATCAATTAACAATCAATTCAGAACTGGCACGGACTTGGGGAATCCGACTGTCTAATTAAAACAAAGCATTGTGATGGCCCTAGCGGGTGTTGACACAATGTGATTTCTGCCCAGTGCTCTGAATGTCAAAGTGAAGAAATTCAAGTAAGCGCGGGTCAACGGCGGGAGTAACTATGACTCTCTTAAGGTAGCCAAATGCCTCGTCATCTAATTAGTGACGCGCATGAATGGATTAACGAGATTCCTACTGTCCCTATCTACTATCTAGCGAAACCACAGCCAAGGGAACGGGCTTGGAATAATTAGCGGGGAAAGAAGACCCTTTTGAGCTTGACTCTAATCTGGCAGTGTAAGGAGACATAAGAGGTGTAGAATAAGTGGGAGATATTAGACTTCGGTTTGGTATCGTCAATGAAATACCACTACTCTTATTGTTTCCTTACTTACTTGATTAAATGGAACGTGTATCATTTCCTAGCCATTATACGGATATATTTATTATATCTTATGGTATTGGGTTTTGATGCAAGCTTCTTGATCAAAGTATCACGAGTTTGTTATATAATCGCAAACAAATTCTTTAATAAAACGGTGCATTTATGTATTTTTGATTTGAAAATTTGGTATAACTCCAATTACTCAGGTATGATCCAATTCAAGGACATTGCCAGGTAGGGAGTTTGACTGGGGCGGTACATCTCTCAAATAATAACGGAGGTGTCCCAAGGCCAGCTCAGTGCGGACAGAAACCACACATAGAGCAAAAGGGCAAATGCTGACTTGATCTCGGTGTTCAGTACACACAGGGACAGCAAAAGCTCGGCCTATCGATCCTTTTGGTTTAAAGAGTTTTTAACAAGAGGTGTCAGAAAAGTTACCATAGGGATAACTGGCTTGTGGCGGCCAAGCGTTCATAGCGACGTCGCTTTTTGATCCTTCGATGTCGGCTCTTCCTATCATTGTGAAGCAAAATTCACCAAGCGTTGGATTGTTCACCCATGCAAGGGAACGTGAGCTGGGTTTAGACCGTCGTGAGACAGGTTAGTTTTACCCTACTAATGACAAAACGTTGTTGCGACAGCATTCCTGCGTAGTACGAGAGGAACCGCAGGTACGGACCAATGGCACAATACTTGTTCGAGCGAACAGTGGTATGACGCTACGTCCGTTGGATTATGCCTGAACGCCTCTAAGGTCGTATCCGTGCTGGACTGCAATGATAAATAAGGGGCAATTTGCATTGTATGGCTTCTAAACCATTTAAAGTTTATAATTTACTTTATAAACGACAATGGATGTGATGCCAATGTAATTTGTAACATAGTAAATTGGGAGGATCTTCGATCACCTGATGCCGCGCTAGTTACATATAAAAGCATTATTTAATACAATGACAAAGCCTAGAATCAATTGTAAACGACTTTTGTAACAGGCAAGGTGTTGTAAGTGGTTGAGCAGCTGCCATACTGCGATCCACTGAAGCTTATCCTTTGCTTGATGATTCGATAATAAACATAAATTTAATTGTGTTTATTTTGTTTGGCTTTTTTAAGTCAGAATATATATATATATAAAATATATATATATAAAATAATAATTATATTTAAATAAATTTTATTTAAATATATTTAACAATGGTAGCCATATGTATCGTCATCCTATTAGTGACGCGTATAAAAATATTCTAAGTCCGAACATGCAAATAAGAGACATATGCAAGTATATGTACTTCTTAAGGTAGCCAACTGAATCGTCATCCTATTAGTGACGTGTATACAAATATTCTAAGTCCGAACATACAAGTAAGAGACATATGCAAGTATATGTACCTCTTAAGGTAGCCAACTGAATCGTCATCCTATTAGTGACGTGTATAAAAATATTCTAAGTCCGAACATACAAGTAAGAGACATATGCAAGTATATGTACCTCTTAAGGTAGCCAACTGAATCGTCATCCTATTAGTGACGTGTATAAAAATATTCTAAGTCCGAACATACAAGTAAGAGACATATGCAAGTATATGTACCTCTTAAGGTAGCCAACTGAATCGTCATCCTATTAGTGACGCGTATAAAAATATTCTAAGTCCGAACATGCAAATAAGAGACATATGCAAGTATATGTACCTCTTAAGGTAGCCAACTGAATCGTCATCCTATTAGTGACGTGTATAAAAATATTCTAAGTCCGAACATACAAGTAAGAGACATATGCAAGTATATGTACCTCTTAAGGTAGCCAACTGAATCGTCATCCTATTAGTGACGTGTATAAAAATATTCTAAGTCCGAACATACAAGTAAGAGACATATGCAAGTATATGTACCTCTTAAGGTAGCCAACTGAATCGTCATCCTATTAGTGACGTGTATAAAAATATTCCAAGTCCAAACATGAGTTATATGGATATGAAAATAATATTAAGTTCTAGTATGGATATGAAAAAAATGAGTTATATGGATATGGGAAAAATAACAAGTTCTAGTATGGATATGAAAAAAATGAGTTATGTGGATATGGGAAAAATAATAAGTTCTAGTATGGATATGAAAAAAAAATGAGTTATATGGATATGGAAAAGAATACAGAGTTCTAGTATGGATATGGAAAAATGAGTTATATGAATATGGGAAAAATGATAAGTTCTAGTATGGATATGAAAAAATATTGAGTTATATGTATATTAAAGAAATAATAAGTTCTAGTATGGATATGGAAAAAATAGTTATATTGATATGCAAATAATGAGTTATATGGAAAAATAAAGTTGTAGTATGGATATGGGAAAATATGAGTTCTAGTATGGATATGGGAAAATAATAGTTCTAGTATGGATATGAAAAAAATATTGAGTTTTATGGATATTAAGAGATAATAAGTTCTAGTATGGATATGGAAAAAATAATTATATTGTAATAGTAAATAATAGTTATGGATATGGAAAAATAGTTCTAGTATGGATATGAAAAAAATTAGTTCTATGGATATGGGAAAAATAAAAAGTTCTAGTATGGATATGAAAAAATATTAGTTATATGGATATTTAAGAAATAATAAGTTCTAGTATGGATATGGAATAAAATGAGTTAATATAAAAATATAATGTTCTAGTATGGATATGAAAAAAATTAGTTATATGAATATGGGAAAATTATAAGTTCTAGTATGGATATGGGAAAAATAATAAGTTCTAGTATGGATATAAAAAATATTGAGTTATATGGATATTAAAGAAATAATAAGTTCTAGTATGGATATGGAAAAAAATTAGTTATATTGATATGCTAAATAATGAGTTATATGCATATGGGAAAAATACTAAGTTGTAGTATGGATATGGGAAGAATACTGAGTTCTAGTATGGATATGGGAAAAATAATCAGTTCTAGTATGGATATGAAAAAATATTGAGTTTTATGGATATTGAAGAGATAATAAGCTCTAGTATGGATATGGAAAAAAATTAATTATATTGTAATAGTAAATAATAAGTTATATGGATATAGGAAGAAAATTAGGTTCTAGTATGGATATGAAAAAAATTAGTTCTATGGATATGGGAAAAATAAAAAGTTCTGGTATGGATATGGAAAAATATTAAGTTATATGGATATTAAGAAATAATAAGTTCTAGTATGGATATGGAATAAAATGAGTTATAGAGATATGGCAAAAATATAATGTTCTAGTATGGATATGAAAAAAATTAGTTATATGAATATGGGAAAATTTATAAGTTCTAGTATGGATATGGGAAAAAGAATAAGTTCTAGTATGGATATGAAAAAATATTGAGTTATATGAATATTAAAGAAATAATAAGTTCTAGTATGAATATGGAAAAATATTATTTATATTGATATGGTAAATAATGATTTATATGGATATGGGATAAATACTAAATTCTAGTGTGGATATGGAAAAAACGAGTTATATGGATATGGGAAAAATAATAAGTTCAAGTATGGATATGGAAAAAAATTAGTTTAATAGTTATAGGTATGGAAAAAAAAATTAATTATATAGATATAGAACAAAAAATAAGTTATATGGATATGGTGGCATCAGTACGAAATATGCCCAATTTACATACACCGGAGCCGCAGTACGATAAATACCCAATATTTAGACGTCGTGGCCAAAAACATATATAGGGAGGCAGTGCTCGCCGACCGGCCGTATTGTTCAAAATTTATGTTTATCATATTATTTTGGCAATGCTATATATAAATGATATCTTATACATATAATTCAATTATAGCGATATGGAAATACCATATTATATGTATAAAGAAAAAAAATGTATAATAAAATATACATTGACATACAAATATGGCTAGTTGTATGGATATGCCGTATTCATTATATGGATACGGCATATAGATTATATAAATATGACCAAAAAATATTTTATATTGATATGGCAAATAAAGAAATTACTTGAATATGGAAATAAAAGAAGTTATATTGATATGGAAGAAAATAATGAGTCATATAGATATGTTGGCATCAGTACGAAATATGCCCAATTTACATACACCGGGGCCGCAGTACGAAAAATACCCAATATTTAGACGTCGTGGCCAAAAACATATATAGGGAGGCAGTGCTCGCCGACCGGCCGTATTGTTCAAAATTTATGTTTATCATATTATTTTGGCAATGCTATATATAAATGATATCTTATACATATAATTCAATTATAGCGATATGGAAATACCATATTATATGTATAAAGAAAAAAAATGTATAATAAAATATACATTGACATACAAATATGGCTAGTTGTATGGATATGCCGTATTCATTATATGGATACGGCATATAGATTATATAAATATGACCAAAAAATATTTTATATTGATATGGCAAATAAAGAAATTACTTGAATATGGAAATAAAAGAAGTTATATTGATATGGAAGAAAATAATGAGTCATATAGATATGTTGGCATCAGTACGAAATATGCCCAATTTACATACACCGGGGCCGCAGTACGAAAAATACCCAATATTTAGACGTCGTGGCCAAAAACATATATAGGGAGGCAGTGCTCGCCGACCGGCCGTATTGTTCAAAATTTATGTTTATCATATTATTTTGGCAATGCTATATATAAATGATATCTTATACATATAATTCAATTATAGCGATATGGAAATACCATATTATATGTATAAAGAAAAAAAATGTATAATAAAATATACATTGACATACAAATATGGCTAGTTGTATGGATATGCCGTATTCATTATATGGATACGGCATATAGATTATATAAATATGACCAAAAAATATTTTATATTGATATGGCAAATAAAGAAATTACTTGAATATGGAAATAAAAGAAGTTATATTGATATGGAAGAAAATAATGAGTCATATAGATATGTTGGCATCAGTACGAAATATGCCCAATTTACATACACCGGGGCCGCAGTACGAAAAATACCCAATATTTAGACGTCGTGGCCAAAAACATATATAGGGAGGCAGTGCTCGCCGACCGGCCGTATTGTTCAAAATTTATGTTTATCATATTATTTTGGCAATGCTATATATAAATGATATCTTATACATATAATTCAATTATAGCGATATGGAAATACCATATTATATGAAAAAATAAAAAAAATCTATAATATTATATTCATTGACATACAAATATGGCTAGTTGTATGGATATGCCGTATTCATTATATGGATACGGCATATAGATTATATAAATATGACCAAAAAATATTTTATATTGATATGGCAAATACAGAAATTACTTGAATATGGAAATAAAAGAAGTTATATTGATATGGAAGAAAATAATGAGTCATATAGATATGTTGGCATCAGTACGAAATATGCCCAATTTACATACACCGGGGCCGCAGTACGAAAAATACCCAATATTTAGACGTCGTGGCCAAAAACATATATAGGGAGGCAGTGCTCGCCGACCGGCCGTATTGTTCAAAATTTATGTTTATCATATTATTTTGGCAATGCTATATATAAATGATATCTTATACATATAATTCAATTATAGCGATATGGAAATACCATATTATATGTATAAAGAAAAAAAATGTATAATAAAATATACATTGACATACAAATATGGCTAGTTGTATGGATATGCCGTATTCATTATATGGATACGGCATATAGATTATATGGATATGACCAAAAAATAATTCATAAAGAAATTATATGAATATGGCAGAAATAATTGGTTATATTAATATGATCAAATAATACTTTATATAAAAAAGTGAATATCTTTGGTTGGGTGGCAAAGAGAATTAAATATGCCCGATATATAGACGTCGTGGCCAAAAACTACTATAGGGTGAAGTGCTTGTCTGTTGGTCTATATATATACATATAATATTTTATGCGTACACATTATTATTATAGATAGTTAATATCTATCGTATGGGTGGCAAACGGAATTAAATAATTTCGATATTTAGACGTCGTGGCCAAAAACTACTATAGGATGGTCAGTGGTTGTCCACCAATTAATTATTGAACAAACCATATGAATATCATATGCTGTTGTCAATATAATGTATATCAATAATAATAAAAAATAAGGATGGTACAGTAAGTAGTCCATCTACTATTGAACAAAATATATTATAATATATACTTTTGTTATCAATAGAACAACATATATTAAAATCAAAATATTATCCGTATAAATTTGTTTCTTAAATGAAATTAAGACTTGGCTACGCGGTTAATATTATAAACCCATGATAATAAGGTGAAACAGAGGTCAAGTTTCTATTATATATAGAATAACAAATTGTTTCCGACTTTTATCGTTAATCTTTGGTGGCAGGTATATATGATAATTTATATTAAATTATTATATCCCCTGTCGTTTGGGCACAGAGTATCGCTTGCCGGTACAATGTGTTTACAAAAAGCATTATAATAAAATATAATTGCAATATTAGTGATCAAAATAATTTCATATGCGCTCGGTTTTATATCATATATTACCAGAGAGTTATATGGAAAAGATAAATTTTAAATTTATCATCAAAATGCAAATGATTTAACTCAATATTTATATTGGTTAAACAAAAATTGTACATGTGTGGATACAATAATTATGTATGTTGAACAAAAATGATATTTTAGAATGAAATATGTATATATAATATAATAAAAACTTATAGAAAGAACAATATATATTGAAAATTGTGTTATAAAAAAGTTGTACTTTTTCTTTAACATCAATTATAAACTTGTTATATTAGTGGCGAAACAAGTAAAAATTAAAGAACGTATACGAATGCCATATAAAAATGGCCGTATTCGAATTAAAATAGAATTATTTCACAAAGCAAAAAAAAAATATTGAATTAAAATCAATATTTAAGAAAAACCGAACATATAAAATGGAAATAAAATCTATTATATTTATATTACTAATTTCTATTCAAAAAATATGAATGAAATATGAACGAAAACATTATTCTGGTTGATCCTGCCAGTAGTTATATGCTTGTCTCAAAGATTAAGCCATGCATGTCTAAGTACACACGAATTAAAAGTGAAACCGCAAAAGGCTCATTATATCAGTTATGGTTCCTTAGATCGTTAACAGTTACTTGGATAACTGTGGTAATTCTAGAGCTAATACATGCAATTAAAACATGAACCTTATGGGACATGTGCTTTTATTAGGCTAAAACCAAGCGATCGCAAGATCGTTATATTGGTTGAACTCTAGATAACATGCAGATCGTATGGTCTTGTACCGACGACAGATCTTTCAAATGTCTGCCCTATCAACTTTTGATGGTAGTATCTAGGACTACCATGGTTGCAACGGGTAACGGGGAATCAGGGTTCGATTCCGGAGAGGGAGCCTGAGAAACGGCTACCACATCTAAGGAAGGCAGCAGGCGCGTAAATTACCCACTCCCAGCTCGGGGAGGTAGTGACGAAAAATAACAATACAGGACTCATATCCGAGGCCCTGTAATTGGAATGAGTACACTTTAAATCCTTTAACAAGGACCAATTGGAGGGCAAGTCTGGTGCCAGCAGCCGCGGTAATTCCAGCTCCAATAGCGTATATTAAAGTTGTTGCGGTTAAAACGTTCGTAGTTGAACTTGTGCTTCATACGGGTAGTACAACTTACAATTGTGGTTAGTACTATACCTTTATGTATGTAAGCGTATTACCGGTGGAGTTCTTATATGTGTTTAAATACTTGTATTTTTTCATATGTTCCTCCTATTTAAAAACCTGCATTAGTGCTCTTAAACGAGTGTTATTGTGGGCCGGTACAATTACTTTGAACAAATTAGAGTGCTTAAAGCAGGCTTCAAATGCCTGAATATTCTGTGCATGGGATAATGAAATAAGACCTCTGTTCTGCTTTCATTGGTTTTCAGATCAAGAGGTAATGATTAATAGAAGCAGTTTGGGGGCATTAGTATTACGACGCGAGAGGTGAAATTCTTGGACCGTCGTAAGACTAACTTAAGCGAAAGCATTTGCCAAAGATGTTTTCATTAATCAAGAACGAAAGTTAGAGGTTCGAAGGCGATCAGATACCGCCCTAGTTCTAACCATAAACGATGCCAGCTAGCAATTGGGTGTAGCTACTTTTATGGCTCTCTCAGTCGCTTCCCGGGAAACCAAAGCTTTTGGGCTCCGGGGGAAGTATGGTTGCAAAGCTGAAACTTAAAGGAATTGACGGAAGGGCACCACCAGGAGTGGAGCCTGCGGCTTAATTTGACTCAACACGGGAAAACTTACCAGGTCCGAACATAAGTGTGTAAGACAGATTGATAGCTCTTTCTCGAATCTATGGGTGGTGGTGCATGGCCGTTCTTAGTTCGTGGAGTGATTTGTCTGGTTAATTCCGATAACGAACGAGACTCAAATATATTAAATAGATATCTTCAGGATTATGGTGTTGAAGCTTATATAGCCTTCATTCATGGTGGCAGTAAAATGTTTATTGTGTTTGAATGTGTTTATATAAGTGGAGCCGTACCTGTTGGTTTGTCCCATTATAAGGACACTAGCTTCTTAAATGGACAAATTGCGTCTAGCAATAATGAGATTGAGCAATAACAGGTCTGTGATGCCCTTAGATGTCCTGGGCTGCACGCGCGCTACAATGAAAGTATCAACGTGTATTTCCTAGACCGAGAGGTCCGGGTAAACCGCTGAACCACTTTCATGCTTGGGATTGTGAACTGAAACTGTTCACATGAACTTGGAATTCCCAGTAAGTGTGAGTCATTAACTCGCATTGATTACGTCCCTGCCCTTTGTACACACCGCCCGTCGCTACTACCGATTGAATTATTTAGTGAGGTCTCCGGACGTGATCACTGTGACGCCTTGTGTGTTACGGTTGTTTCGCAAAAGTTGACCGAACTTGATTATTTAGAGGAAGTAAAAGTCGTAACAAGGTTTCCGTAGGTGAACCTGCGGAAGGATCATTATTGTATAATATCCTTACCGTTAATAAAAAAATTTGTTAATACAAATTTAATACAAATTACCAATATATATATATATATACATAATAATTATAATAATAATTATACCAAAAATATGATCTTAAAAGTAAAAGATCAAATAAATTTCGAACAAGCAAATCGAAATATTGTAATAATATAATATTATTACAAATAAATTAAATAGAAACAAACATAAAATTCGAACAAGCAAATCGAATTATTAATATAATAAAATATATTTTATATATTTATTATAAACTTTTGTGTGTATATGGACCATAATATACACGCGTTGCGAGATGTATTGGCCAACTAATTTGATGATGATCATACATTGGATAATGCAACAACCTAAAATATACAATGTTGTACCTGGTTTCAGGTTAATGTTTTATATAAAATTATCAATATATATTAACAAACAAATGCCATTACAAATAATACTTTGATATATATTGTTTATATAAAACTAAGACATTTCGCAGCATTTATTTTAGGTATATAAATACATTTATTGAAGGAATTGATATATGCCAGTAAAATGGTGTATTTTTAATTTCTTTCAATAAAAACATATTTGACCAAATTTAAAACCAATATTATAAAACTCTAAGCGGTGGATCACTCGGCTCATGGGTCGATGAAGAACGCAGCAAACTGTGCGTCATCGTGTGAACTGCAGGACACATGAACATCGACATTTTGAACGCATATCGCAGTCCATGCTGTTATGTACTTTAATTAATTTTATAGTGCTGCTTGGACTACATATGGTTGAGGGTTGTAAGACTATGCTAATTAAGTTGTTTATACAAATTTTATAATAAAATTTTATAAGCATATGGTATATTATTGGATAAAAATAATTTAATTATTTTATTCATAATATTAACAAATATATGAAAAACATTATCTCACAATAGTAATTAAACTTTGAGAAAAACGAAGAGGAATATTTTCTTTTTCAATCAAATAATACTGAGAAATGTCTAGCATAAAATATTATCTAGAATTGTCTCTTATTAATGATTTGAAATATGAAAAACGTTGACAATATTATTATTCTTCGTTAATTCGTTACAAATAAATGCCATTAATATATATATACGTCAGCTTTAAACGAATTTAATAAAATGTTTTATCATTATATATAAAGAATTAATTGCAAATAAAAGTTATATACAACCTCAACTCATATGGGACTACCCCCTGAATTTAAGCATATTAATTAGGGGAGGAAAAGAAACTAACAAGGATTTTCTTAGTAGCGGCGAGCGAAAAGAAATCAGTTCAGCACTAAGTCACTTTGTCTATATGGCAAATGTGAGATGCAGTGTATGGAGCGTCAATATTCTAGTATGAGAAATTAACGATTTAAGTCCTTCTTAAATGAGGCCATTTACCCATAGAGGGTGCCAGGCCCGTATAACGTTAATGATTACTAGATGATGTTTCCAAAGAGTCGTGTTGCTTGATAGTGCAGCACTAAGTGGGTGGTAAACTCCATCTAAAACTAAATATAACCATGAGACCGATAGTAAACAAGTACCGTGAGGGAAAGTTGAAAAGAACTCTGAATAGAGAGTTAAACAGTACGTGAAACTGCTTAGAGGTTAAGCCCGATGAACCTGAATATCCGTTATGGAAAATTCATCATTAAAATTGTAATATTTAAACAATATTATGATAATAGTGTGCATTTTTTCCATATAAGGACATTGTAATCTATTAGCATACCAAATTTATCATAAAATATAACTTATAGTTTATTCAAATTAAATTGCTTGCATTTTAACACAGAATAAATGTTATTAATTTGATAAAGTGCTGATAGATTTATATGAATACAGTGCGTTAATTTTTCGGAATTATATAATGGCATGATTATCATTGATTTTTGTGTTTATTATATGCACTTGTAGGATTAACAATGCGAAAGATTCAGGATACCTTCGGGACCCGTCTTGAAACACGGACCAAGGAGTCTAACATATGTGCAAGTTATTGGGATATAAACCTAATAGCGTAATTAACTTGACTAATAATGGGATTAGTTTTTTAACTATTTATAGCTAATTAACACAATCCCGGGGCGTTCTATATAGTTATGTATAATGATATTTATATTATTTATGCCTCTAACTGGAACGTACCTTGAGCATATATGCTGTGACCCGAAAGATGGTGAACTATACTTGATCAGGTTGAAGTCAGGGGAAACCCTGATGGAAGACCGAAACAGTTCTGACGTGCAAATCGATTGTCAGAATTGAGTATAGGGGCGAAAGACCAATCGAACCATCTAGTAGCTGGTTCCTTCCGAAGTTTCCCTCAGGATAGCTGGTGCATTTTAATATTATATAAAATAATCTTATCTGGTAAAGCGAATGATTAGAGGCCTTAGGGTCGAAACGATCTTAACCTATTCTCAAACTTTAAATGGGTAAGAACCTTAACTTTCTTGATATGAAGTTTAAGGTTATGATATAATGTGCCCAGTGGGCCACTTTTGGTAAGCAGAACTGGCGCTGTGGGATGAACCAAACGTAATGTTACGGTGCCCAAATTAACAACTCATGCAGATACCATGAAAGGCGTTGGTTGCTTAAAACAGCAGGACGGTGATCATGGAAGTCGAAATCCGCTAAGGAGTGTGTAACAACTCACCTGCCGAAGCAACTAGCCCTTAAAATGGATGGCGCTTAAGTTGTATACCTATACATTACCGCTAAAGTAGATGATTTATATTACTTGTGATATAAATTTTGAAACTTTAGTGAGTAGGAAGGTACAATGGTATGCGTAGAAGTGTTTGGCGTAAGCCTGCATGGAGCTGCCATTGGTACAGATCTTGGTGGTAGTAGCAAATAATCGAATGAGACCTTGGAGGACTGAAGTGGAGAAGGGTTTCGTGTGAACAGTGGTTGATCACGAGTTAGTCGGTCCTAAGTTCAAGGCGAAAGCCGAAAATTTTCAAGTAAAACCAAAAACGCAATATATACAAATCAAGCTAATATAATATACTTGAATAATTTTGAACGAAAGGGAATACGGTTCCAATTCCGTAACCTGTTGAGTATCCGTTTGTTATTAAATATGGGCCTCGTGCTCATCCTGGCAACAGGAACGACCATAAAGAAGCCGTCGAGAGATATCGGAAGAGTTTTCTTTTCTGTTTTATAGCCGTACTACCATGGAAGTCTTTCGCAGAGAGATATGGTAGATGGGCTAGAAGAGCATGACATATACTGTTGTGTCGATATTTTCTCCTCGGACCTTGAAAATTTATGGTGGGGACACGCAAACTTCTCAACAGGCCGTACCAATATCCGCAGCTGGTCTCCAAGGTGAAGAGTCTCTAGTCGATAGAATAATGTAGGTAAGGGAAGTCGGCAAATTAGATCCGTAACTTCGGGATAAGGATTGGCTCTGAAGATTGAGATAGTCGGGCTTGATTGGGAAACAATAACATGGTTTATGTGCTCGTTCTGGGTAAATAGAGTTTCTAGCATTTATGTTAGTTACTTGTTCCCCGGATAGTTAGTTACGTAGCCAATTGTGGAACTTTCTTGCTAAAATTTTTAAGAATACTAATTGGGTCAAACCAATTAGTTCTTATTAATTATAACGATTATCAATTAACAATCAATTCAGAACTGGCACGGACTTGGGGAATCCGACTGTCTAATTAAAACAAAGCATTGTGATGGCCCTAGCGGGTGTTGACACAATGTGATTTCTGCCCAGTGCTCTGAATGTCAAAGTGAAGAAATTCAAGTAAGCGCGGGTCAACGGCGGGAGTAACTATGACTCTCTTAAGGTAGCCAAATGCCTCGTCATCTAATTAGTGACGCGCATGAATGGATTAACGAGATTCCTACTGTCCCTATCTACTATCTAGCGAAACCACAGCCAAGGGAACGGGCTTGGAATAATTAGCGGGGAAAGAAGACCCTTTTGAGCTTGACTCTAATCTGGCAGTGTAAGGAGACATAAGAGGTGTAGAATAAGTGGGAGATATTAGACTTCGGTTTGGTATCGTCAATGAAATACCACTACTCTTATTGTTTCCTTACTTACTTGATTAAATGGAACGTGTATCATTTCCTAGCCATTATACGGATATATTTATTATATCTTATGGTATTGGGTTTTGATGCAAGCTTCTTGATCAAAGTATCACGAGTTTGTTATATAATCGCAAACAAATTCTTTAATAAAACGGTGCATTTATGTATTTTTGATTTGAAAATTTGGTATAACTCCAATTACTCAGGTATGATCCAATTCAAGGACATTGCCAGGTAGGGAGTTTGACTGGGGCGGTACATCTCTCAAATAATAACGGAGGTGTCCCAAGGCCAGCTCAGTGCGGACAGAAACCACACATAGAGCAAAAGGGCAAATGCTGACTTGATCTCGGTGTTCAGTACACACAGGGACAGCAAAAGCTCGGCCTATCGATCCTTTTGGTTTAAAGAGTTTTTAACAAGAGGTGTCAGAAAAGTTACCATAGGGATAACTGGCTTGTGGCGGCCAAGCGTTCATAGCGACGTCGCTTTTTGATCCTTCGATGTCGGCTCTTCCTATCATTGTGAAGCAAAATTCACCAAGCGTTGGATTGTTCACCCATGCAAGGGAACGTGAGCTGGGTTTAGACCGTCGTGAGACAGGTTAGTTTTACCCTACTAATGACAAAACGTTGTTGCGACAGCATTCCTGCGTAGTACGAGAGGAACCGCAGGTACGGACCAATGGCACAATACTTGTTCGAGCGAACAGTGGTATGACGCTACGTCCGTTGGATTATGCCTGAACGCCTCTAAGGTCGTATCCGTGCTGGACTGCAATGATAAATAAGGGGCAATTTGCATTGTATGGCTTCTAAACCATTTAAAGTTTATAATTTACTTTATAAACGACAATGGATGTGATGCCAATGTAATTTGTAACATAGTAAATTGGGAGGATCTTCGATCACCTGATGCCGCGCTAGTTACATATAAAAGCATTATTTAATACAATGACAAAGCCTAGAATCAATTGTAAACGACTTTTGTAACAGGCAAGGTGTTGTAAGTGGTTGAGCAGCTGCCATACTGCGATCCACTGAAGCTTATCCTTTGCTTGATGATTCGATAATAAACATAAATTTAATTGTGTTTATTTTGTTTGGCTTTTTTAAGTCAGAATATATATATATATATAAAATATATATATATAAAATAATAATTATATTTAAATAAATTTTATTTAAATATATTTAACAATGGTAGCCATATGTATCGTCATCCTATTAGTGACGCGTATAAAAATATTCTAAGTCCGAACATGCAAATAAGAGACATATGCAAGTATATGTACTTCTTAAGGTAGCCAACTGAATCGTCATCCTATTAGTGACGTGTATACAAATATTCTAAGTCCGAACATACAAGTAAGAGACATATGCAAGTATATGTACCTCTTAAGGTAGCCAACTGAATCGTCATCCTATTAGTGACGTGTATACAAATATTCTAAGTCCGAACATACAAGTAAGAGACATATGCAAGTATATGTACCTCTTAAGGTAGCCAACTGAATCGTCATCCTATTAGTGACGTGTATAAAAATATTCTAAGTCCGAACATACAAGTAAGAGACATATGCAAGTATATGTACCTCTTAAGGTAGCCAACTGAATCGTCATCCTATTAGTGACGCGTATAAAAATATTCTAAGTCCGAACATGCAAATAAGAGACATATGCAAGTATATGTACCTCTTAAGGTAGCCAACTGAATCGTCATCCTATTAGTGACGTGTATAAAAATATTCTAAGTCCGAACATACAAGTAAGAGACATATGCAAGTATATGTACCTCTTAAGGTAGCCAACTGAATCGTCATCCTATTAGTGACGTGTATAAAAATATTCTAAGTCCGAACATACAAGTAAGAGACATATGCAAGTATATGTACCTCTTAAGGTAGCCAACTGAATCGTCATCCTATTAGTGACGTGTATAAAAATATTCTAAGTCCGAACATGCAAGTAAGAGACATATGCAAGTCAATGTTCCTCTTAAAATAGATGATTGAATCGTCATCCTATTAGTGACGTGTATAAAAATATTCCAAGTCCAAACATGAGTTATATGGATATGAAAATAATATTAAGTTCTAGTATGGATATGAAAAAAATGAGTTATATGGATATGGGAAAAATAACAAGTTCTAGTATGGATATGAAAAAAATGAGTTATGTGGATATGGGAAAAATAATAAGTTCTAGTATGGATATGAAAAAAAAATGAGTTATATGGATATGGAAAAGAATACAGAGTTCTAGTATGGATATGGAAAAATGAGTTATATGAATATGGGAAAAATGATAAGTTCTAGTATGGATATGAAAAAATATTGAGTTATATGGATATTAAAGAAATAATAAGTTCTAGTATGGATATGGAATAAAATGAGTTATATAGATATGGCAAAAAATTTAATGTTCTAGTATGGATATGAAAAAAATTAGTTATATGAATATGGGAAAATTTATAAGTTCTAGTATGGATATGGGAAAAATAATAAGTTCTAGTATGGATATAAAAAAATATTGAGTTATATGGATATTAAAGAAATAATAAGTTCTAGTATGGATATGGAAAAAAATTAGTTATATTGATATGCTAAATAATGAGTTATATGCATATGGGAAAAATACTAAGTTGTAGTATGGATATGGGAAGAATACTGAGTTCTAGTATGGATATGGGAAAAATAATCAGTTCTAGTATGGATATGAAAAAATATTGAGTTTTATGGATATTGAAGAGATAATAAGCTCTAGTATGGATATGGAAAAAATTAATTATATTGTAATAGTAAATAATAAGTTATATGGATATAGGAAGAAAATTAGGTTCTAGTATGGATATGAAAAAAATTAGTTCTATGGATATGGGAAAAATAAAAAGTTCTGGTATGGATATGGAAAAATATTAAGTTATATGGATATTTAAGAAATAATAAGTTCTAGTATGGATATGGAATAAAATGAGTTGTAGAGATATGGCAAAAATATAATGTTCTAGTATGGATATGAAAAAAATTAGTTATATGAATATGGGAAAATTTATAAGTTCTAGTATGGATATGGGAAAAAGAATAAGTTCTAGTATGGATATGAAAAATATTGAGTTATATGAATATTAAAGAAATAATAAGTTCTAGTATGAATATGGAAAAATATTATTTATATTGATATGGTAAATAATGATTTATATGGATATGGGAAAATACTAAATTCTAGTGTGGATATGGATAATTATATAGATATAGAACAAAAATAAGTTATATAGATATGGTGGCATCAGTACGAAATATGCCCAATTTACATACACCGGAGCCGCAGTACGATAAATACCCAATATTTAGACGTCGTGGCCAAAAACATATATAGGGAGGCAGTGCTCGCCGACCGGCCGTATTGTTCAAAATTTATGTTTATCATATTATTTTGGCAATGCTATATATAAATGATATCTTATACATATAATTCAATTATAGCGATATGGAAATACCATATTATATGTATAAAGAAAAAAAATGTATAATAAAATATACATTGACATACAAATATGGCTAGTTGTATGGATATGCCGTATTCATTATATGGATACGGCATATAGATTATATAAATATGACCAAAAAATATTTTATATTGATATGGCAAATAAAGAAATTACTTGAATATGGAAATAAAAGAAGTTATATTGATATGGAAGAAAATAATGAGTCATATAGATATGTTGGCATCAGTACGAAATATGCCCAATTTACATACACCGGGGCCGCAGTACGAAAAATACCCAATATTTAGACGTCGTGGCCAAAAACATATATAGGGAGGCAGTGCTCGCCGACCGGCCGTATTGTTCAAAATTTATGTTTATCATATTATTTTGGCAATGCTATATATAAATGATATCTTATACATATAATTCAATTATAGCGATATGGAAATACCATATTATATGTATAAAGAAAAAAAATGTATAATAAAATATACATTGACATACAAATATGGCTAGTTGTATGGATATGCCGTATTCATTATATGGATACGGCATATAGATTATATAAATATGACCAAAAAATATTTTATATTGATATGGCAAATAAAGAAATTACTTGAATATGGAAATAAAAGAAGTTATATTGATATGGAAGAAAATAATGAGTCATATAGATATGTTGGCATCAGTACGAAATATGCCCAATTTACATACACCGGGGCCGCAGTACGAAAAATACCCAATATTTAGACGTCGTGGCCAAAAACATATATAGGGAGGCAGTGCTCGCCGACCGGCCGTATTGTTCAAAATTTATGTTTATCATATTATTTTGGCAATGCTATATATAAATGATATCTTATACATATAATTCAATTATAGCGATATGGAAATACCATATTATATGTATAAAGAAAAAAAATGTATAATAAAATATACATTGACATACAAATATGGCTAGTTGTATGGATATGCCGTATTCATTATATGGATACGGCATATAGATTATATAAATATGACCAAAAAATATTTTATATTGATATGGCAAATAAAGAAATTACTTGAATATGGAAATAAAAGAAGTTATATTGATATGGAAGAAAATAATGAGTCATATAGATATGTTGGCATCAGTACGAAATATGCCCAATTTACATACACCGGGGCCGCAGTACGAAAAATACCCAATATTTAGACGTCGTGGCCAAAAACATATATAGGGAGGCAGTGCTCGCCGACCGGCCGTATTGTTCAAAATTTATGTTTATCATATTATTTTGGCAATGCTATATATAAATGATATCTTATACATATAATTCAATTATAGCGATATGGAAATACCATATTATATGTATAAAGAAAAAAAATGTATAATAAAATATACATTGACATACAAATATGGCTAGTTGTATGGATATGCCGTATTCATTATATGGATACGGCATATAGATTATATGGATATGACCAAAAAATAATTCATAAAGAAATTATATGAATATGGCAGAAATAATTGGTTATATTAATATGATCAAATAATACTTTATATAAAAAAGTGAATATCTTTGGTTGGGTGGCAAAGAGAATTAAATATGCCCGATATATAGACGTCGTGGCCAAAAACTACTATAGGGTGAAGTGCTTGTCTGTTGGTCTATATATATACATATAATATTTTATGCGTACACATTATTATTATAGATAGTTAATATCTATCGTATGGGTGGCAAACGGAATTAAATAATTTCGATATTTAGACGTCGTGGCCAAAAACTACTATAGGATGGTCAGTGGTTGTCCACCAATTAATTATTGAACAAACCATATGAATATCATATGCTGTTGTCAATATAATGTATATCAATAATAATAAAAAATAAGGATGGTACAGTAAGTAGTCCATCTACTATTGAACAAAATATATTATAATATATACTTTTGTTATCAATAGAACAACATATATTAAAATCAAAATATTATCCGTATAAATTTGTTTCTTAAATGAAATTAAGACTTGGCTACGCGGTTAATATTATAAACCCATGATAATAAGGTGAAACAGAGGTCAAGTTTCTATTATATATAGAATAACAAATTGTTTCCGACTTTTATCGTTAATCTTTGGTGGCAGGTATATATGATAATTTATATTAAATTATTATATCCCCTGTCGTTTGGGCACAGAGTATCGCTTGCCGGTACAATGTGTTTACAAAAAGCATTATAATAAAATATAATTGCAATATTAGTGATCAAAATAATTTCATATGCGCTCGGTTTTATATCATATATTACCATATAGTTATATTGAAAATATATATTTTAATTTTATAATCAATATGGAAATGTTTTAACTCAATATTTATATTGGTTAAACAAAAATTGTACATGTGTGGATACAATAATTATGTATGTTGAACAAAAATGATATTTTAGAATGAAATATGTATATATAATATAATAAAAACTTATAGAAAGAACAATATATATTGAAAATTGTGTTATAAAAAAGTTGTACTTTTTCTTTAACATCAATTATAAACTTGTTATATTAGTGGCGAAACAAGTAAAAATTAAAGAACGTATACGAATGCCATATAAAAATGGCCGTATTCGAATTAAAATAGAATTATTTCACAAAGCAAAAAAAAAATATTGAATTAAAATCAATATTTAAGAAAAACCGAACATATAAAATGGAAATAAAATCTATTATATTTATATTACTAATTTCTATTCAAAAAATATGAATGAAATATGAACGAAAACATTATTCTGGTTGATCCTGCCAGTAGTTATATGCTTGTCTCAAAGATTAAGCCATGCATGTCTAAGTACACACGAATTAAAAGTGAAACCGCAAAAGGCTCATTATATCAGTTATGGTTCCTTAGATCGTTAACAGTTACTTGGATAACTGTGGTAATTCTAGAGCTAATACATGCAATTAAAACATGAACCTTATGGGACATGTGCTTTTATTAGGCTAAAACCAAGCGATCGCAAGATCGTTATATTGGTTGAACTCTAGATAACATGCAGATCGTATGGTCTTGTACCGACGACAGATCTTTCAAATGTCTGCCCTATCAACTTTTGATGGTAGTATCTAGGACTACCATGGTTGCAACGGGTAACGGGGAATCAGGGTTCGATTCCGGAGAGGGAGCCTGAGAAACGGCTACCACATCTAAGGAAGGCAGCAGGCGCGTAAATTACCCACTCCCAGCTCGGGGAGGTAGTGACGAAAAATAACAATACAGGACTCATATCCGAGGCCCTGTAATTGGAATGAGTACACTTTAAATCCTTTAACAAGGACCAATTGGAGGGCAAGTCTGGTGCCAGCAGCCGCGGTAATTCCAGCTCCAATAGCGTATATTAAAGTTGTTGCGGTTAAAACGTTCGTAGTTGAACTTGTGCTTCATACGGGTAGTACAACTTACAATTGTGGTTAGTACTATACCTTTATGTATGTAAGCGTATTACCGGTGGAGTTCTTATATGTGTTTAAATACTTGTATTTTTTCATATGTTCCTCCTATTTAAAAACCTGCATTAGTGCTCTTAAACGAGTGTTATTGTGGGCCGGTACAATTACTTTGAACAAATTAGAGTGCTTAAAGCAGGCTTCAAATGCCTGAATATTCTGTGCATGGGATAATGAAATAAGACCTCTGTTCTGCTTTCATTGGTTTTCAGATCAAGAGGTAATGATTAATAGAAGCAGTTT
Organism: Drosophila takahashii; assembly: GCF_030179915.1. Classification (NCBI taxonomy): domain Eukaryota; kingdom Metazoa; phylum Arthropoda; class Insecta; order Diptera; family Drosophilidae; genus Drosophila; species Drosophila takahashii. Next base: position 49,433 of record NW_027221651.1, read on the forward strand.
GGGGGCATTAGTATTACGACGCGAGAGGTGAAATTCTTGGACCGTCGTAAGACTAACTTAAGCGAAAGCATTTGCCAAAGATGTTTTCATTAATCAAGAACGAAAGTTAGAGGTTCGAAGGCGATCAGATACCGCCCTAGTTCTAACCATAAACGATGCCAGCTAGCAATTGGGTGTAGCTACTTTTATGGCTCTCTCAGTCGCTTCCCGGGAAACCAAAGCTTTTGGGCTCCGGGGGAAGTATGGTTGCAAAGCTGAAACTTAAAGGAATTGACGGAAGGGCACCACCAGGAGTGGAGCCTGCGGCTTAATTTGACTCAACACGGGAAAACTTACCAGGTCCGAACATAAGTGTGTAAGACAGATTGATAGCTCTTTCTCGAATCTATGGGTGGTGGTGCATGGCCGTTCTTAGTTCGTGGAGTGATTTGTCTGGTTAATTCCGATAACGAACGAGACTCAAATATATTAAATAGATATCTTCAGGATTATGGTGTTGAAGCTTATATAGCCTTCATTCATGGTGGCAGTAAAATGTTTATTGTGTTTGAATGTGTTTATATAAGTGGAGCCGTACCTGTTGGTTTGTCCCATTATAAGGACACTAGCTTCTTAAATGGACAAATTGCGTCTAGCAATAATGAGATTGAGCAATAACAGGTCTGTGATGCCCTTAGATGTCCTGGGCTGCACGCGCGCTACAATGAAAGTATCAACGTGTATTTCCTAGACCGAGAGGTCCGGGTAAACCGCTGAACCACTTTCATGCTTGGGATTGTGAACTGAAACTGTTCACATGAACTTGGAATTCCCAGTAAGTGTGAGTCATTAACTCGCATTGATTACGTCCCTGCCCTTTGTACACACCGCCCGTCGCTACTACCGATTGAATTATTTAGTGAGGTCTCCGGACGTGATCACTGTGACGCCTTGTGTGTTACGGTTGTTTCGCAAAAGTTGACCGAACTTGATTATTTAGAGGAAGTAAAAGTCGTAACAAGGTTTCCGTAGGTGAACCTGCGGAAGGATCATTATTGTATAATATCCTTACCGTTAATAAAAAAATTTGTTAATACAAATTTAATACAAATTACCAATATATATATATATATACATAATAATTATAATAATAATTATACCAAAAATATGATCTTAAAAGTAAAAGATCAAATAAATTTCGAACAAGCAAATCGAAATATTGTAATAATATAATATTATTACAAATAAAGTAAATAGAAACAAACATAAAATTCGAACAAGCAAATCGAATTATTAATATAATAAAATATATTTTATATATTTATTATAAACTTTTGTGTGTATATGGACCATAATATACACGCGTTGCGAGATGTATTGGCCAACTAATTTGATGATGATCATACATTGGATAATGCAACAACCTAAAATATACAATGTTGTACCTGGTTTCAGGTTAATGTTTTATATAAAATTATCAATATATATTAACAAACAAATGCCATTACAAATAATACTTTGATATATATTGTTTATATAAAACTAAGACATTTCGCAGCATTTATTTTAGGTATATAAATACATTTATTGAAGGAATTGATATATGCCAGTAAAATGGTGTATTTTTAATTTCTTTCAATAAAAACATATTTGACCAAATTTAAAACCAATATTATAAAACTCTAAGCGGTGGATCACTCGGCTCATGGGTCGATGAAGAACGCAGCAAACTGTGCGTCATCGTGTGAACTGCAGGACACATGAACATCGACATTTTGAACGCATATCGCAGTCCATGCTGTTATGTACTTTAATTAATTTTATAGTGCTGCTTGGACTACATATGGTTGAGGGTTGTAAGACTATGCTAATTAAGTTGTTTATACAAATTTTATAATAAAATTTTATAAGCATATGGTATATTATTGGATAAAAATAATTTAATTATTTTATTCATAATATTAACAAATATATGAAAAACATTATCTCACAATAGTAATTAAACTTTGAGAAAAACGAAGAGGAATATTTTCTTTTTCAATCAAATAATACTGAGAAATGTCTAGCATAAAATATTATCTAGAATTGTCTCTTATTAATGATTTGAAATATGAAAAACGTTGACAATATTATTATTCTTCGTTAATTCGTTACAAATAAATGCCATTAATATATATATACGTCAGCTTTAAACGAATTTAATAAAATGTTTTATCATTATATATAAAGAATTAATTGCAAATAAAAGTTATATACAACCTCAACTCATATGGGACTACCCCCTGAATTTAAGCATATTAATTAGGGGAGGAAAAGAAACTAACAAGGATTTTCTTAGTAGCGGCGAGCGAAAAGAAATCAGTTCAGCACTAAGTCACTTTGTCTATATGGCAAATGTGAGATGCAGTGTATGGAGCGTCAATATTCTAGTATGAGAAATTAACGATTTAAGTCCTTCTTAAATGAGGCCATTTACCCATAGAGGGTGCCAGGCCCGTATAACGTTAATGATTACTAGATGATGTTTCCAAAGAGTCGTGTTGCTTGATAGTGCAGCACTAAGTGGGTGGTAAACTCCATCTAAAACTAAATATAACCATGAGACCGATAGTAAACAAGTACCGTGAGGGAAAGTTGAAAAGAACTCTGAATAGAGAGTTAAACAGTACGTGAAACTGCTTAGAGGTTAAGCCCGATGAACCTGAATATCCGTTATGGAAAATTCATCATTAAAATTGTAATATTTAAACAATATTATGATAATAGTGTGCATTTTTTCCATATAAGGACATTGTAATCTATTAGCATACCAAATTTATCATAAAATATAACTTATAGTTTATTCAAATTAAATTGCTTGCATTTTAACACAGAATAAATGTTATTAATTTGATAAAGTGCTGATAGATTTATATGAATACAGTGCGTTAATTTTTCGGAATTATATAATGGCATGATTATCATTGATTTTTGTGTTTATTATATGCACTTGTAGGATTAACAATGCGAAAGATTCAGGATACCTTCGGGACCCGTCTTGAAACACGGACCAAGGAGTCTAACATATGTGCAAGTTATTGGGATATAAACCTAATAGCGTAATTAACTTGACTAATAATGGGATTAGTTTTTTAACTATTTATAGCTAATTAACACAATCCCGGGGCGTTCTATATAGTTATGTATAATGATATTTATATTATTTATGCCTCTAACTGGAACGTACCTTGAGCATATATGCTGTGACCCGAAAGATGGTGAACTATACTTGATCAGGTTGAAGTCAGGGGAAACCCTGATGGAAGACCGAAACAGTTCTGACGTGCAAATCGATTGTCAGAATTGAGTATAGGGGCGAAAGACCAATCGAACCATCTAGTAGCTGGTTCCTTCCGAAGTTTCCCTCAGGATAGCTGGTGCATTTTAATATTATATAAAATAATCTTATCTGGTAAAGCGAATGATTAGAGGCCTTAGGGTCGAAACGATCTTAACCTATTCTCAAACTTTAAATGGGTAAGAACCTTAACTTTCTTGATATGAAGTTTAAGGTTATGATATAATGTGCCCAGTGGGCCACTTTTGGTAAGCAGAACTGGCGCTGTGGGATGAACCAAACGTAATGTTACGGTGCCCAAATTAACAACTCATGCAGATACCATGAAAGGCGTTGGTTGCTTAAAACAGCAGGACGGTGATCATGGAAGTCGAAATCCGCTAAGGAGTGTGTAACAACTCACCTGCCGAAGCAACTAGCCCTTAAAATGGATGGCGCTTAAGTTGTATACCTATACATTACCGCTAAAGTAGATGATTTATATTACTTGTGATATAAATTTTGAAACTTTAGTGAGTAGGAAGGTACAATGGTATGCGTAGAAGTGTTTGGCGTAAGCCTGCATGGAGCTGCCATTGGTACAGATCTTGGTGGTAGTAGCAAATAATCGAATGAGACCTTGGAGGACTGAAGTGGAGAAGGGTTTCGTGTGAACAGTGGTTGATCACGAGTTAGTCGGTCCTAAGTTCAAGGCGAAAGCCGAAAATTTTCAAGTAAAACCAAAAACGCAATATATACAAATCAAGCTAATATAATATACTTGAATAATTTTGAACGAAAGGGAATACGGTTCCAATTCCGTAACCTGTTGAGTATCCGTTTGTTATTAAATATGGGCCTCGTGCTCATCCTGGCAACAGGAACGACCATAAAGAAGCCGTCGAGAGATATCGGAAGAGTTTTCTTTTCTGTTTTATAGCCGTACTACCATGGAAGTCTTTCGCAGAGAGATATGGTAGATGGGCTAGAAGAGCATGACATATACTGTTGTGTCGATATTTTCTCCTCGGACCTTGAAAATTTATGGTGGGGACACGCAAACTTCTCAACAGGCCGTACCAATATCCGCAGCTGGTCTCCAAGGTGAAGAGTCTCTAGTCGATAGAATAATGTAGGTAAGGGAAGTCGGCAAATTAGATCCGTAACTTCGGGATAAGGATTGGCTCTGAAGATTGAGATAGTCGGGCTTGATTGGGAAACAATAACATGGTTTATGTGCTCGTTCTGGGTAAATAGAGTTTCTAGCATTTATGTTAGTTACTTGTTCCCCGGATAGTTAGTTACGTAGCCAATTGTGGAACTTTCTTGCTAAAATTTTTAAGAATACTAATTGGGTCAAACCAATTAGTTCTTATTAATTATAACGATTATCAATTAACAATCAATTCAGAACTGGCACGGACTTGGGGAATCCGACTGTCTAATTAAAACAAAGCATTGTGATGGCCCTAGCGGGTGTTGACACAATGTGATTTCTGCCCAGTGCTCTGAATGTCAAAGTGAAGAAATTCAAGTAAGCGCGGGTCAACGGCGGGAGTAACTATGACTCTCTTAAGGTAGCCAAATGCCTCGTCATCTAATTAGTGACGCGCATGAATGGATTAACGAGATTCCTACTGTCCCTATCTACTATCTAGCGAAACCACAGCCAAGGGAACGGGCTTGGAATAATTAGCGGGGAAAGAAGACCCTTTTGAGCTTGACTCTAATCTGGCAGTGTAAGGAGACATAAGAGGTGTAGAATAAGTGGGAGATATTAGACTTCGGTTTGGTATCGTCAATGAAATACCACTACTCTTATTGTTTCCTTACTTACTTGATTAAATGGAACGTGTATCATTTCCTAGCCATTATACGGATATATTTATTATATCTTATGGTATTGGGTTTTGATGCAAGCTTCTTGATCAAAGTATCACGAGTTTGTTATATAATCGCAAACAAATTCTTTAATAAAACGGTGCATTTATGTATTTTTGATTTGAAAATTTGGTATAACTCCAATTACTCAGGTATGATCCAATTCAAGGACATTGCCAGGTAGGGAGTTTGACTGGGGCGGTACATCTCTCAAATAATAACGGAGGTGTCCCAAGGCCAGCTCAGTGCGGACAGAAACCACACATAGAGCAAAAGGGCAAATGCTGACTTGATCTCGGTGTTCAGTACACACAGGGACAGCAAAAGCTCGGCCTATCGATCCTTTTGGTTTAAAGAGTTTTTAACAAGAGGTGTCAGAAAAGTTACCATAGGGATAACTGGCTTGTGGCGGCCAAGCGTTCATAGCGACGTCGCTTTTTGATCCTTCGATGTCGGCTCTTCCTATCATTGTGAAGCAAAATTCACCAAGCGTTGGATTGTTCACCCATGCAAGGGAACGTGAGCTGGGTTTAGACCGTCGTGAGACAGGTTAGTTTTACCCTACTAATGACAAAACGTTGTTGCGACAGCATTCCTGCGTAGTACGAGAGGAACCGCAGGTACGGACCAATGGCACAATACTTGTTCGAGCGAACAGTGGTATGACGCTACGTCCGTTGGATTATGCCTGAACGCCTCTAAGGTCGTATCCGTGCTGGACTGCAATGATAAATAAGGGGCAATTTGCATTGTATGGCTTCTAAACCATTTAAAGTTTATAATTTACTTTATAAACGACAATGGATGTGATGCCAATGTAATTTGTAACATAGTAAATTGGGAGGATCTTCGATCACCTGATGCCGCGCTAGTTACATATAAAAGCATTATTTAATACAATGACAAAGCCTAGAATCAATTGTAAACGACTTTTGTAACAGGCAAGGTGTTGTAAGTGGTTGAGCAGCTGCCATACTGCGATCCACTGAAGCTTATCCTTTGCTTGATGATTCGATAATAAACATAAATTTAATTGTGTTTATTTTGTTTGGCTTTTTTAAGTCAGAATATATATATATATATATAAAATATATATATATAAAATAATAATTATATTTAAATAAATTTTATTTAAATATATTTAACAATGGTAGCCATATGTATCGTCATCCTATTAGTGACGCGTATAAAAATATTCTAAGTCCGAACATGCAAATAAGAGACATATGCAAGTATATGTACTTCTTAAGGTAGCCAACTGAATCGTCATCCTATTAGTGACGTGTATACAAATATTCTAAGTCCGAACATACAAGTAAGAGACATATGCAAGTATATGTACCTCTTAAGGTAGCCAACTGAATCGTCATCCTATTAGTGACGTGTATAAAAATATTCTAAGTCCGAACATACAAGTAAGAGACATATGCAAGTATATGTACCTCTTAAGGTAGCCAACTGAATCGTCATCCTATTAGTGACGTGTATAAAAATATTCTAAGTCCGAACATACAAGTAAGAGACATATGCAAGTATATGTACCTCTTAAGGTAGCCAACTGAATCGTCATCCTATTAGTGACGCGTATAAAAATATTCTAAGTCCGAACATGCAAATAAGAGACATATGCAAGTATATGTACCTCTTAAGGTAGCCAACTGAATCGTCATCCTATTAGTGACGTGTATAAAAATATTCTAAGTCCGAACATACAAGTAAGAGACATATGCAAGTATATGTACCTCTTAAGGTAGCCAACTGAATCGTCATCCTATTAGTGACGTGTATAAAAATATTCTAAGTCCGAACATACAAGTAAGAGACATATGCAAGTATATGTACCTCTTAAGGTAGCCAACTGAATCGTCATCCTATTAGTGACGTGTATAAAAATATTCTAAGTCCGAACATGCAAGTAAGAGACATATGCAAGTCAATGTTCCTCTTAAAATAGATGATTGAATCGTCATCCTATTAGTGACGTGTATAAAAATATTCCAAGTCCAAACATGAGTTATATGGATATGAAAATAATATTAAGTTCTAGTATGGATATGAAAAAAATGAGTTATATGGATATGGGAAAAATAACAAGTTCTAGTATGGATATGAAAAAAATGAGTTATGTGGATATGGGAAAAATAATATATTCTATTATGTATATGAAAAAAAAATGAGTTATATGGATATGGAAAAGAATACAGAGTTCTAGTATGGATATGGAAAAATGAGTTATATGAATATGGGAAAAATGATAAGTTCTAGTATGGATATGAAAAAATATTGAGTTATATGGATATTAAAGAAATAATAAGTTCTAGTATGGATATGGAATAAAATGAGTTATATAGATATGGCAAAAAATTTAATGTTCTAGTATGGATATGAAAAAAATTAGTTATATGAATATGGGAAAATTTATAAGTTCTAGTATGGATATGGGAAAAATAATAAGTTCTAGTATGGATATAAAAAAATATTGAGTTATATGGATATTAAAGAAATAATAAGTTCTAGTATGGATATGGAAAAAAATTAGTTATATTGATATGCTAAATAATGAGTTATATGCATATGGGAAAAATACTAAGTTGTAGTATGGATATGGGAAGAATACTGAGTTCTAGTATGGATATGGGAAAAATAATCAGTTCTAGTATGGATATGAAAAAATATTGAGTTTTATGGATATTGAAGAGATAATAAGCTCTAGTATGGATATGGAAAAAATTAATTATATTGTAATAGTAAATAATAAGTTATATGGATATAGGAAGAAAATTAGGTTCTAGTATGGATATGAAAAAAATTAGTTCTATGGATATGGGAAAAATAAAAAGTTCTGGTATGGATATGGAAAAATATTAAGTTATATGGATATTAAGAAATAATAAGTTCTAGTATGGATATGGAATAAAATGAGTTGTAGAGATATGGCAAAAATATAATGTTCTAGTATGGATATGAAAAAAATTAGTTATATGAATATGGGAAAATTTATAAGTTCTAGTATGGATATGGGAAAAAGAATAAGTTCTAGTATGGATATGAAAAAATATTGAGTTATATGAATATTAAAGAAATAATAAGTTCTAGTATGAATATGGAAAAATATTATTTATATTGATATGGTAAATAATGATTTATATGGATATGGGATAAATACTAAATTCTAGTGTGGATATGGATAATTATATAGAATAGAACAAAAAATAAGTTATATGGATATGGTGGCATCAGTACGAAATATGCCCAATTTACATACACCGGAGCCGCAGTACGATAAATACCCAATATTTAGACGTCGTGGCCAAAAACATATATAGGGAGGCAGTGCTCGCCGACCGGCCGTATTGTTCAAAATTTATGTTTATCATATTATTTTGGCAATGCTATATATAAATGATATCTTATACATATAATTCAATTATAGCGATATGGAAATACCATATTATATGTATAAAGAAAAAAAATGTATAATAAAATATACATTGACATACAAATATGGCTAGTTGTATGGATATGCCGTATTCATTATATGGATACGGCATATAGATTATATAAATATGACCAAAAAATATTTTATATTGATATGGCAAATAAAGAAATTACTTGAATATGGAAATAAAAGAAGTTATATTGATATGGAAGAAAATAATGAGTCATATAGATATGTTGGCATCAGTACGAAATATGCCCAATTTACATACACCGGGGCCGCAGTACGAAAAATACCCAATATTTAGACGTCGTGGCCAAAAACATATATAGGGAGGCAGTGCTCGCCGACCGGCCGTATTGTTCAAAATTTATGTTTATCATATTATTTTGGCAATGCTATATATAAATGATATCTTATACATATAATTCAATTATAGCGATATGGAAATACCATATTATATGTATAAAGAAAAAAAATGTATAATAAAATATACATTGACATACAAATATGGCTAGTTGTATGGATATGCCGTATTCATTATATGGATACGGCATATAGATTATATAAATATGACCAAAAAATATTTTATATTGATATGGCAAATAAAGAAATTACTTGAATATGGAAATAAAAGAAGTTATATTGATATGGAAGAAAATAATGAGTCATATAGATATGTTGGCATCAGTACGAAATATGCCCAATTTACATACACCGGGGCCGCAGTACGAAAAATACCCAATATTTAGACGTCGTGGCCAAAAACATATATAGGGAGGCAGTGCTCGCCGACCGGCCGTATTGTTCAAAATTTATGTTTATCATATTATTTTGGCAATGCTATATATAAATGATATCTTATACATATAATTCAATTATAGCGATATGGAAATACCATATTATATGTATAAAGAAAAAAAATGTATAATAAAATATACATTGACATACAAATATGGCTAGTTGTATGGATATGCCGTATTCATTATATGGATACGGCATATAGATTATATAAATATGACCAAAAAATATTTTATATTGATATGGCAAATAAAGAAATTACTTGAATATGGAAATAAAAGAAGTTATATTGATATGGAAGAAAATAATGAGTCATATAGATATGTTGGCATCAGTACGAAATATGCCCAATTTACATACACCGGGGCCGCAGTACGAAAAATACCCAATATTTAGACGTCGTGGCCAAAAACATATATAGGGAGGCAGTGCTCGCCGACCGGCCGTATTGTTCAAAATTTATGTTTATCATATTATTTTGGCAATGCTATATATAAATGATATCTTATACATATAATTCAATTATAGCGATATGGAAATACCATATTATATGTATAAAGAAAAAAAATGTATAATAAAATATACATTGACATACAAATATGGCTAGTTGTATGGATATGCCGTATTCATTATATGGATACGGCATATAGATTATATAAATATGACCAAAAAATATTTTATATTGATATGGCAAATAAAGAAATTACTTGAATATGGAAATAAAAGAAGTTATATTGATATGGAAGAAAATAATGAGTCATATAGATATGTTGGCATCAGTACGAAATATGCCCAATTTACATACACCGGGGCCGCAGTACGAAAAATACCCAATATTTAGACGTCGTGGCCAAAAACATATATAGGGAGGCAGTGCTCGCCGACCGGCCGTATTGTTCAAAATTTATGTTTATCATATTATTTTGGCAATGCTATATATAAATGATATCTTATACATATAATTCAATTATAGCGATATGGAAATACCATATTATATGTATAAAGAAAAAAAATGTATAATAAAATATACATTGACATACAAATATGGCTAGTTGTATGGATATGCCGTATTCATTATATGGATACGGCATATAGATTATATAAATATGACCAAAAAATATTTTATATTGATATGGCAAATAAAGAAATTACTTGAATATGGAAATAAAAGAAGTTATATTGATATGGAAGAAAATAATGAGTCATATAGATATGTTGGCATCAGTACGAAATATGCCCAATTTACATACACCGGGGCCGCAGTACGAAAAATACCCAATATTTAGACGTCGTGGCCAAAAACATATATAGGGAGGCAGTGCTCGCCGACCGGCCGTATTGTTCAAAATTTATGTTTATCATATTATTTTGGCAATGCTATATATAAATGATATCTTATACATATAATTCAATTATAGCGATATGGAAATACCATATTATATGTATAAAGAAAAAAAATGTATAATAAAATATACATTGACATACAAATATGGCTAGTTGTATGGATATGCCGTATTCATTATATGGATACGGCATATAGATTATATGGATATGACCAAAAAATAATTCATAAAGAAATTATATGAATATGGCAGAAATAATTGGTTATATTAATATGATCAAATAATACTTTATATAAAAAAGTGAATATCTTTGGTTGGGTGGCAAAGAGAATTAAATATGCCCGATATATAGACGTCGTGGCCAAAAACTACTATAGGGTGAAGTGCTTGTCTGTTGGTCTATATATATACATATAATATTTTATGCGTACACATTATTATTATAGATAGTTAATATCTATCGTATGGGTGGCAAACGGAATTAAATAATTTCGATATTTAGACGTCGTGGCCAAAAACTACTATAGGATGGTCAGTGGTTGTCCACCAATTAATTATTGAACAAACCATATGAATATCATATGCTGTTGTCAATATAATGTATATCAATAATAATAAAAAATAAGGATGGTACAGTAAGTAGTCCATCTACTATTGAACAAAATATATTATAATATATACTTTTGTTATCAATAGAACAACATATATTAAAATCAAAATATTATCCGTATAAATTTGTTTCTTAAATGAAATTAAGACTTGGCTACGCGGTTAATATTATAAACCCATGATAATAAGGTGAAACAGAGGTCAAGTTTCTATTATATATAGAATAACAAATTGTTTCCGACTTTTATCGTTAATCTTTGGTGGCAGGTATATATGATAATTTATATTAAATTATTATATCCCCTGTCGTTTGGGCACAGAGTATCGCTTGCCGGTACAATGTGTTTACAAAAAGCATTATAATAAAATATAATTGCAATATTAGTGATCAAAATAATTTCATATGCGCTCGGTTTTATATCATATATTACCAGAGAGTTATATGGAAAAGATAAATTTTAAATTTATCATCAAAATGCAAATGATTTAACTCAATATTTATATTGGTTAAACAAAAATTGTACATGTGTGGATACAATAATTATGTATGTTGAACAAAAATGATATTTTAGAATGAAATATGTATATATAATATAATAAAAACTTATAGAAAGAACAATATATATTGAAAATTGTGTTATAAAAAAGTTGTACTTTTTCTTTAACATCAATTATAAACTTGTTATATTAGTGGCGAAACAAGTAAAAATTAAAGAACGTATACGAATGCCATATAAAAATGGCCGTATTCGAATTAAAATAGAATTATTTCACAAAGCAAAAAAAAAATATTGAATTAAAATCAATATTTAAGAAAAACCGAACATATAAAATGGAAATAAAATCTATTATATTTATATTACTAATTTCTATTCAAAAAATATGAATGAAATATGAACGAAAACATTATTCTGGTTGATCCTGCCAGTAGTTATATGCTTGTCTCAAAGATTAAGCCATGCATGTCTAAGTACACACGAATTAAAAGTGAAACCGCAAAAGGCTCATTATATCAGTTATGGTTCCTTAGATCGTTAACAGTTACTTGGATAACTGTGGTAATTCTAGAGCTAATACATGCAATTAAAACATGAACCTTATGGGACATGTGCTTTTATTAGGCTAAAACCAAGCGATCGCAAGATCGTTATATTGGTTGAACTCTAGATAACATGCAGATCGTATGGTCTTGTACCGACGACAGATCTTTCAAATGTCTGCCCTATCAACTTTTGATGGTAGTATCTAGGACTACCATGGTTGCAACGGGTAACGGGGAATCAGGGTTCGATTCCGGAGAGGGAGCCTGAGAAACGGCTACCACATCTAAGGAAGGCAGCAGGCGCGTAAATTACCCACTCCCAGCTCGGGGAGGTAGTGACGAAAAATAACAATACAGGACTCATATCCGAGGCCCTGTAATTGGAATGAGTACACTTTAAATCCTTTAACAAGGACCAATTGGAGGGCAAGTCTGGTGCCAGCAGCCGCGGTAATTCCAGCTCCAATAGCGTATATTAAAGTTGTTGCGGTTAAAACGTTCGTAGTTGAACTTGTGCTTCATACGGGTAGTACAACTTACAATTGTGGTTAGTACTATACCTTTATGTATGTAAGCGTATTACCGGTGGAGTTCTTATATGTGTTTAAATACTTGTATTTTTTCATATGTTCCTCCTATTTAAAAACCTGCATTAGTGCTCTTAAACGAGTGTTATTGTGGGCCGGTACAATTACTTTGAACAAATTAGAGTGCTTAAAGCAGGCTTCAAATGCCTGAATATTCTGTGCATGGGATAATGAAATAAGACCTCTGTTCTGCTTTCATTGGTTTTCAGATCAAGAGGTAATGATTAATAGAAGCAGTTTGGGGGCATTAGTATTACGACGCGAGAGGTGAAATTCTTGGACCGTCGTAAGACTAACTTAAGCGAAAGCATTTGCCAAAGATGTTTTCATTAATCAAGAACGAAAGTTAGAGGTTCGAAGGCGATCAGATACCGCCCTAGTTCTAACCATAAACGATGCCAGCTAGCAATTGGGTGTAGCTACTTTTATGGCTCTCTCAGTCGCTTCCCGGGAAACCAAAGCTTTTGGGCTCCGGGGGAAGTATGGTTGCAAAGCTGAAACTTAAAGGAATTGACGGAAGGGCACCACCAGGAGTGGAGCCTGCGGCTTAATTTGACTCAACACGGGAAAACTTACCAGGTCCGAACATAAGTGTGTAAGACAGATTGATAGCTCTTTCTCGAATCTATGGGTGGTGGTGCATGGCCGTTCTTAGTTCGTGGAGTGATTTGTCTGGTTAATTCCGATAACGAACGAGACTCAAATATATTAAATAGATATCTTCAGGATTATGGTGTTGAAGCTTATATAGCCTTCATTCATGGTGGCAGTAAAATGTTTATTGTGTTTGAATGTGTTTATATAAGTGGAGCCGTACCTGTTGGTTTGTCCCATTATAAGGACACTAGCTTCTTAAATGGACAAATTGCGTCTAGCAATAATGAGATTGAGCAATAACAGGTCTGTGATGCCCTTAGATGTCCTGGGCTGCACGCGCGCTACAATGAAAGTATCAACGTGTATTTCCTAGACCGAGAGGTCCGGGTAAACCGCTGAACCACTTTCATGCTTGGGATTGTGAACTGAAACTGTTCACATGAACTTGGAATTCCCAGTAAGTGTGAGTCATTAACTCGCATTGATTACGTCCCTGCCCTTTGTACACACCGCCCGTCGCTACTACCGATTGAATTATTTAGTGAGGTCTCCGGACGTGATCACTGTGACGCCTTGTGTGTTACGGTTGTTTCGCAAAAGTTGACCGAACTTGATTATTTAGAGGAAGTAAAAGTCGTAACAAGGTTTCCGTAGGTGAACCTGCGGAAGGATCATTATTGTATAATATCCTTACCGTTAATAAAAAAATTTGTTAATACAAATTTAATACAAATTACCAATATATATATATATATACATAATAATTATAATAATAATTATACCAAAAATATGATCTTAAAAGTAAAAGATCAAATAAATTTCGAACAAGCAAATCGAAATATTGTAATAATATAATATTATTACAAATAAATTAAATAGAAACAAACATAAAATTCGAACAAGCAAATCGAATTATTAATATAATAAAATATATTTTATATATTTATTATAAACTTTTGTGTGTATATGGACCATAATATACACGCGTTGCGAGATGTATTGGCCAACTAATTTGATGATGATCATACATTGGATAATGCAACAACCTAAAATATACAATGTTGTACCTGGTTTCAGGTTAATGTTTTATATAAAATTATCAATATATATTAACAAACAAATGCCATTACAAATAATACTTTGATATATATTGTTTATATAAAACTAAGACATTTCGCAGCATTTATTTTAGGTATATAAATACATTTATTGAAGGAATTGATATATGCCAGTAAAATGGTGTATTTTTAATTTCTTTCAATAAAAACATATTTGACCAAATTTAAAACCAATATTATAAAACTCTAAGCGGTGGATCACTCGGCTCATGGGTCGATGAAGAACGCAGCAAACTGTGCGTCATCGTGTGAACTGCAGGACACATGAACATCGACATTTTGAACGCATATCGCAGTCCATGCTGTTATGTACTTTAATTAATTTTATAGTGCTGCTTGGACTACATATGGTTGAGGGTTGTAAGACTATGCTAATTAAGTTGTTTATACAAATTTTATAATAAAATTTTATAAGCATATGGTATATTATTGGATAAAAATAATTTAATTATTTTATTCATAATATTAACAAATATATGAAAAACATTATCTCACAATAGTAATTAAACTTTGAGAAAAACGAAGAGGAATATTTTCTTTTTCAATCAAATAATACTGAGAAATGTCTAGCATAAAATATTATCTAGAATTGTCTCTTATTAATGATTTGAAATATGAAAAACGTTGACAATATTATTATTCTTCGTTAATTCGTTACAAATAAATGCCATTAATATATATATACGTCAGCTTTAAACGAATTTAATAAAATGTTTTATCATTATATATAAAGAATTAATTGCAAATAAAAGTTATATACAACCTCAACTCATATGGGACTACCCCCTGAATTTAAGCATATTAATTAGGGGAGGAAAAGAAACTAACAAGGATTTTCTTAGTAGCGGCGAGCGAAAAGAAATCAGTTCAGCACTAAGTCACTTTGTCTATATGGCAAATGTGAGATGCAGTGTATGGAGCGTCAATATTCTAGTATGAGAAATTAACGATTTAAGTCCTTCTTAAATGAGGCCATTTACCCATAGAGGGTGCCAGGCCCGTATAACGTTAATGATTACTAGATGATGTTTCCAAAGAGTCGTGTTGCTTGATAGTGCAGCACTAAGTGGGTGGTAAACTCCATCTAAAACTAAATATAACCATGAGACCGATAGTAAACAAGTACCGTGAGGGAAAGTTGAAAAGAACTCTGAATAGAGAGTTAAACAGTACGTGAAACTGCTTAGAGGTTAAGCCCGATGAACCTGAATATCCGTTATGGAAAATTCATCATTAAAATTGTAATATTTAAACAATATTATGATAATAGTGTGCATTTTTTCCATATAAGGACATTGTAATCTATTAGCATACCAAATTTATCATAAAATATAACTTATAGTTTATTCAAATTAAATTGCTTGCATTTTAACACAGAATAAATGTTATTAATTTGATAAAGTGCTGATAGATTTATATGAATACAGTGCGTTAATTTTTCGGAATTATATAATGGCATGATTATCATTGATTTTTGTGTTTATTATATGCACTTGTAGGATTAACAATGCGAAAGATTCAGGATACCTTCGGGACCCGTCTTGAAACACGGACCAAGGAGTCTAACATATGTGCAAGTTATTGGGATATAAACCTAATAGCGTAATTAACTTGACTAATAATGGGATTAGTTTTTTAACTATTTATAGCTAATTAACACAATCCCGGGGCGTTCTATATAGTTATGTATAATGATATTTATATTATTTATGCCTCTAACTGGAACGTACCTTGAGCATATATGCTGTGACCCGAAAGATGGTGAACTATACTTGATCAGGTTGAAGTCAGGGGAAACCCTGATGGAAGACCGAAACAGTTCTGACGTGCAAATCGATTGTCAGAATTGAGTATAGGGGCGAAAGACCAATCGAACCATCTAGTAGCTGGTTCCTTCCGAAGTTTCCCTCAGGATAGCTGGTGCATTTTAATATTATATAAAATAATCTTATCTGGTAAAGCGAATGATTAGAGGCCTTAGGGTCGAAACGATCTTAACCTATTCTCAAACTTTAAATGGGTAAGAACCTTAACTTTCTTGATATGAAGTTTAAGGTTATGATATAATGTGCCCAGTGGGCCACTTTTGGTAAGCAGAACTGGCGCTGTGGGATGAACCAAACGTAATGTTACGGTGCCCAAATTAACAACTCATGCAGATACCATGAAAGGCGTTGGTTGCTTAAAACAGCAGGACGGTGATCATGGAAGTCGAAATCCGCTAAGGAGTGTGTAACAACTCACCTGCCGAAGCAACTAGCCCTTAAAATGGATGGCGCTTAAGTTGTATACCTATACATTACCGCTAAAGTAGATGATTTATATTACTTGTGATATAAATTTTGAAACTTTAGTGAGTAGGAAGGTACAATGGTATGCGTAGAAGTGTTTGGCGTAAGCCTGCATGGAGCTGCCATTGGTACAGATCTTGGTGGTAGTAGCAAATAATCGAATGAGACCTTGGAGGACTGAAGTGGAGAAGGGTTTCGTGTGAACAGTGGTTGATCACGAGTTAGTCGGTCCTAAGTTCAAGGCGAAAGCCGAAAATTTTCAAGTAAAACCAAAAACGCAATATATACAAATCAAGCTAATATAATATACTTGAATAATTTTGAACGAAAGGGAATACGGTTCCAATTCCGTAACCTGTTGAGTATCCGTTTGTTATTAAATATGGGCCTCGTGCTCATCCTGGCAACAGGAACGACCATAAAGAAGCCGTCGAGAGATATCGGAAGAGTTTTCTTTTCTGTTTTATAGCCGTACTACCATGGAAGTCTTTCGCAGAGAGATATGGTAGATGGGCTAGAAGAGCATGACATATACTGTTGTGTCGATATTTTCTCCTCGGACCTTGAAAATTTATGGTGGGGACACGCAAACTTCTCAACAGGCCGTACCAATATCCGCAGCTGGTCTCCAAGGTGAAGAGTCTCTAGTCGATAGAATAATGTAGGTAAGGGAAGTCGGCAAATTAGATCCGTAACTTCGGGATAAGGATTGGCTCTGAAGATTGAGATAGTCGGGCTTGATTGGGAAACAATAACATGGTTTATGTGCTCGTTCTGGGTAAATAGAGTTTCTAGCATTTATGTTAGTTACTTGTTCCCCGGATAGTTAGTTACGTAGCCAATTGTGGAACTTTCTTGCTAAAATTTTTAAGAATACTAATTGGGTCAAACCAATTAGTTCTTATTAATTATAACGATTATCAATTAACAATCAATTCAGAACTGGCACGGACTTGGGGAATCCGACTGTCTAATTAAAACAAAGCATTGTGATGGCCCTAGCGGGTGTTGACACAATGTGATTTCTGCCCAGTGCTCTGAATGTCAAAGTGAAGAAATTCAAGTAAGCGCGGGTCAACGGCGGGAGTAACTATGACTCTCTTAAGGTAGCCAAATGCCTCGTCATCTAATTAGTGACGCGCATGAATGGATTAACGAGATTCCTACTGTCCCTATCTACTATCTAGCGAAACCACAGCCAAGGGAACGGGCTTGGAATAATTAGCGGGGAAAGAAGACCCTTTTGAGCTTGACTCTAATCTGGCAGTGTAAGGAGACATAAGAGGTGTAGAATAAGTGGGAGATATTAGACTTCGGTTTGGTATCGTCAATGAAATACCACTACTCTTATTGTTTCCTTACTTACTTGATTAAATGGAACGTGTATCATTTCCTAGCCATTATACGGATATATTTATTATATCTTATGGTATTGGGTTTTGATGCAAGCTTCTTGATCAAAGTATCACGAGTTTGTTATATAATCGCAAACAAATTCTTTAATAAAACGGTGCATTTATGTATTTTTGATTTGAAAATTTGGTATAACTCCAATTACTCAGGTATGATCCAATTCAAGGACATTGCCAGGTAGGGAGTTTGACTGGGGCGGTACATCTCTCAAATAATAACGGAGGTGTCCCAAGGCCAGCTCAGTGCGGACAGAAACCACACATAGAGCAAAAGGGCAAATGCTGACTTGATCTCGGTGTTCAGTACACACAGGGACAGCAAAAGCTCGGCCTATCGATCCTTTTGGTTTAAAGAGTTTTTAACAAGAGGTGTCAGAAAAGTTACCATAGGGATAACTGGCTTGTGGCGGCCAAGCGTTCATAGCGACGTCGCTTTTTGATCCTTCGATGTCGGCTCTTCCTATCATTGTGAAGCAAAATTCACCAAGCGTTGGATTGTTCACCCATGCAAGGGAACGTGAGCTGGGTTTAGACCGTCGTGAGACAGGTTAGTTTTACCCTACTAATGACAAAACGTTGTTGCGACAGCATTCCTGCGTAGTACGAGAGGAACCGCAGGTACGGACCAATGGCACAATACTTGTTCGAGCGAACAGTGGTATGACGCTACGTCCGTTGGATTATGCCTGAACGCCTCTAAGGTCGTATCCGTGCTGGACTGCAATGATAAATAAGGGGCAATTTGCATTGTATGGCTTCTAAACCATTTAAAGTTTATAATTTACTTTATAAACGACAATGGATGTGATGCCAATGTAATTTGTAACATAGTAAATTGGGAGGATCTTCGATCACCTGATGCCGCGCTAGTTACATATAAAAGCATTATTTAATACAATGACAAAGCCTAGAATCAATTGTAAACGACTTTTGTAACAGGCAAGGTGTTGTAAGTGGTTGAGCAGCTGCCATACTGCGATCCACTGAAGCTTATCCTTTGCTTGATGATTCGATAATAAACATAAATTTAATTGTGTTTATTTTGTTTGGCTTTTTTAAGTCAGAATATATATATATATAAAATATATATATATAAGATAATAATTATATTTAAATAAATTTTATTTAAATATATTTAACAATGGTAGCCATATGTATCGTCATCCTATTAGTGACGCGTATAAAAATATTCTAAGTCCGAACATGCAAATAAGAGACATATGCAAGTATATGTACTTCTTAAGGTAGCCAACTGAATCGTCATCCTATTAGTGACGTGTATACAAATATTCTAAGTCCGAACATACAAGTAAGAGACATATGCAAGTATATGTACCTCTTAAGGTAGCCAACTGAATCGTCATCCTATTAGTGACGTGTATAAAAATATTCTAAGTCCGAACATACAAGTAAGAGACATATGCAAGTATATGTACCTCTTAAGGTAGCCAACTGAATCGTCATCCTATTAGTGACGTGTATAAAAATATTCTAAGTCCGAACATACAAGTAAGAGACATATGCAAGTATATGTACCTCTTAAGGTAGCCAACTGAATCGTCATCCTATTAGTGACGCGTATAAAAATATTCTAAGTCCGAACATGCAAATAAGAGACATATGCAAGTATATGTACCTCTTAAGGTAGCCAACTGAATCGTCATCCTATTAGTGACGTGTATAAAAATATTCTAAGTCCGAACATACAAGTAAGAGACATATGCAAGTATATGTACCTCTTAAGGTAGCCAACTGAATCGTCATCCTATTAGTGACGTGTATAAAAATATTCTAAGTCCGAACATACAAGTAAGAGACATATGCAAGTATATGTACCTCTTAAGGTAGCCAACTGAATCGTCATCCTATTAGTGACGTGTATAAAAATATTCCAAGTCCAAACATGAGTTATATGGATATGAAAATAATATTAAGTTCTAGTATGGATATGAAAAAAATGAGTTATATGGATATGGGAAAAATAACAAGTTCTAGTATGGATATGAAAAAAATGAGTTATGTGGATATGGGAAAAATAATAAGTTCTAGTATGGATATGAAAAAAA
Organism: Drosophila takahashii; assembly: GCF_030179915.1. NCBI lineage: Eukaryota > Metazoa > Arthropoda > Insecta > Diptera > Drosophilidae > Drosophila > Drosophila takahashii. The sequence goes on from NW_027221651.1 coordinate 69,914, forward strand.
AATGAGTTATATGGATATGGAAAAGAATACAGAGTTCTAGTATGGATATGGAAAAATGAGTTATATGAATATGGGAAAAATGATAAGTTCTAGTATGGATATGAAAAAATATTGAGTTATATGGATATTAAAGAAATAATACGTTCTAGTATGGATATGGAATAAAATGAGTTATATAGATATGGCAAAAAATTTAATGGTCTAGTATGGATATGTAAAAAATTAGTTATATGAATATGGGAAAATTTATAAGTTCTAGTATGGATATGGGAAAAATAATAAGGTCTAGTATGGATATAAAAAAATATTGAGTTATATGGATATTAAAGAAATAATAAGTTCTAGTATGGATATGGAAAAAAATTAGTTATATTGATATGCTAAATAATGAGTTATATGCATATGGGAAAAATACTAAGTTGTAGTATGGATATGGGAAGAATACTGAGTTCTAGTATGGATATGGGAAAAATAATCAGTTCTAGTATGGATATGAAAAAATATTGAGTTTTATGGATATTGAAGAGATAATAAGCTCTAGTATGGATATGGAAAAAATTAATTATATTGTAATAGTAAATAATAAGTTATATGGATATAGGAAGAAAATTAGGTTCTAGTATGGATATGAAAAAAATTAGTTCTATGGATATGGGAAAAATAAAAAGTTCTGGTATGGATATGGAAAAATATTAAGTTATATGGATATTAAAGAAATAATAAGTTCTAGTATGGATATGGAATAAAATGAGTTATATAGATATGGCAAAAATATAATGTTCTAGTATGGATATGAAAAAAATTAGTTATATGAATATGGGAAAATTTATAAGTTCTAGTATGGATATGGGAAAAAGAATAAGTTCTAGTATGGATATGAAAAAATATTGAGTTATATGAATATTAAAGAAATAATAAGTTCTAGTATGAATATGGAAAAATATTATTTATATTGATATGGTAAATAATGATTTATATGGATATGGGATAAATACTAAATTCTAGTGTGGATATGGAAAAAACGAGTTATATGGATATGGGAAAAATAATAAGTTCAAGTATGGATATGGAAAAAAATTAGTTTAATAGTTATAGGTATGGAAAAAAATTAATTATATAGATATAGAACAAAAAATAAGTTATATGGATATGGTGGCATCAGTACGAAATATGCCCAATTTACATACACCGGAGCCGCAGTACGATAAATACCCAATATTTAGACGTCGTGGCCAAAAACATATATAGGGAGGCAGTGCTCGCCGACCGGTTGTATTGTTCAAAATTTATGTTTTTCATATTATTTTGGCAATGCTATATATAAATGATATCTTATACATATAATTCAATTATAGCGATATGGAAATACCATATTATATGTATAAAGAAAAAAAATGTATAATAAAATATACATTGACATACAAATATGGCTAGTTGTATGGATATGCCGTATTCATTATATGGATACGGCATATAGATTATATAAATATGACCAAAAAATATTTTATATTGATATGGCAAATAAAGAAATTACTTGAATATGGAAATAAAAGAAGTTATATTGATATGGAAGAAAATAATGAGTCATATAGATATGTTGGCATCAGTACGAAATATGCCCAATTTACATACACCGGGGCCGCAGTACGAAAAATACCCAATATTTAGACGTCGTGGCCAAAAACATATATAGGGAGGCAGTGCTCGCCGACCGGCCGTATTGTTCAAAATTTATGTTTATCATATTATTTTGGCAATGCTATATATAAATGATATCTTATACATATAATTCAATTATAGCGATATGGAAATACCATATTATATGTATAAAGAAAAAAAATGTATAATAAAATATACATTGACATACAAATATGGCTAGTTGTATGGATATGCCGTATTCATTATATGGATACGGCATATAGATTATATAAATATGACCAAAAAATATTTTATATTGATATGGCAAATAAAGAAATTACTTGAATATGGAAATAAAAGAAGTTATATTGATATGGAAGAAAATAATGAGTCATATAGATATGTTGGCATCAGTACGAAATATGCCCAATTTACATACACCGGGGCCGCAGTACGAAAAATACCCAATATTTAGACGTCGTGGCCAAAAACATATATAGGGAGGCAGTGCTCGCCGACCGGCCGTATTGTTCAAAATTTATGTTTATCATATTATTTTGGCAATGCTATATATAAATGATATCTTATACATATAATTCAATTATAGCGATATGGAAATACCATATTATATGTATAAAGAAAAAAAATGTATAATAAAATATACATTGACATACAAATATGGCTAGTTGTATGGATATGCCGTATTCATTATATGGATACGGCATATAGATTATATAAATATGACCAAAAATATTTTATATTGATATGGCAAATAAAGAAATTACTTGAATATGGAAATAAAAGAAGTTATATTGATATGGAAGAAAATAATGAGTCATATAGATATGTTGGCATCAGTACGAAATATGCCCAATTTACATACACCGGGGCCGCAGTACGAAAAATACCCAATATTTAGACGTCGTGGCCAAAAACATATATAGGGAGGCAGTGCTCGCCGACCGGCCGTATTGTTCAAAATTTATGTTTATCATATTATTTTGGCAATGCTATATATAAATGATATCTTATACATATAATTCAATTATAGCGATATGGAAATACCATATTATATGTATAAAGAAAAAAAATGTATAATAAAATATACATTGACATACAAATATGGCTAGTTGTATGGATATGCCGTATTCATTATATGGATACGGCATATAGATTATATAAATATGACCAAAAAATATTTTATATTGATATGGCAAATAAAGAAATTACTTGAATATGGAAATAAAAGAAGTTATATTGATATGGAAGAAAATAATGAGTCATATAGATATGTTGGCATCAGTACGAAATATGCCCAATTTACATACACCGGGGCCGCAGTACGAAAAATACCCAATATTTAGACGTCGTGGCCAAAAACATATATAGGGAGGCAGTGCTCGCCGACCGGCCGTATTGTTCAAAATTTATGTTTATCATATTATTTTGGCAATGCTATATATAAATGATATCTTATACATATAATTCAATTATAGCGATATGGAAATACCATATTATATGTATAAAGAAAAAAAATGTATAATAAAATATACATTGACATACAAATATGGCTAGTTGTATGGATATGCCGTATTCATTATATGGATACGGCATATAGATTATATAAATATGACCAAAAAATATTTTATATTGATATGGCAAATAAAGAAATTACTTGAATATGGAAATAAAAGAAGTTATATTGATATGGAAGAAAATAATGAGTCATATAGATATGTTGGCATCAGTACGAAATATGCCCAATTTACATACACCGGGGCCGCAGTACGAAAAATACCCAATATTTAGACGTCGTGGCCAAAAACATATATAGGGAGGCAGTGCTCGCCGACCGGCCGTATTGTTCAAAATTTATGTTTATCATATTATTTTGGCAATGCTATATATAAATGATATCTTATACATATAATTCAATTATAGCGATATGGAAATACCATATTATATGTATAAAGAAAAAAAATGTATAATAAAATATACATTGACATACAAATATGGCTAGTTGTATGGATATGCCGTATTCATTATATGGATACGGCATATAGATTATATAAATATGACCAAAAAATATTTTATATTGATATGGCAAATAAAGAAATTACTTGAATATGGAAATAAAAGAAGTTATATTGATATGGAAGAAAATAATGAGTCATATAGATATGTTGGCATCAGTACGAAATATGCCCAATTTACATACACCGGGGCCGCAGTACGAAAAATACCCAATATTTAGACGTCGTGGCCAAAAACATATATAGGGAGGCAGTGCTCGCCGACCGGCCGTATTGTTCAAAATTTATGTTTATCATATTATTTTGGCAATGCTATATATAAATGATATCTTATACATATAATTCAATTATAGCGATATGGAAATACCATATTATATGTATAAAGAAAAAAAATGTATAATAAAATATACATTGACATACAAATATGGCTAGTTGTATGGATATGCCGTATTCATTATATGGATACGGCATATAGATTATATGGATATGACCAAAAAATAATTCATAAAGAAATTATATGAATATGGCAGAAATAATTGGTTATATTAATATGATCAAATAATACTTTATATAAAAAAGTGAATATCTTTGGTTGGGTGGCAAAGAGAATTAAATATGCCCGATATATAGACGTCGTGGCCAAAAACTACTATAGGGTGAAGTGCTTGTCTGTTGGTCTATATATATACATATAATATTTTATGCGTACACATTATTATTATAGATAGTTAATATCTATCGTATGGGTGGCAAACGGAATTAAATAATTTCGATATTTAGACGTCGTGGCCAAAAACTACTATAGGATGGTCAGTGGTTGTCCACCAATTAATTATTGAACAAACCATATGAATATCATATGCTGTTGTCAATATAATGTATATCAATAATAATAAAAAATAAGGATGGTACAGTAAGTAGTCCATCTACTATTGAACAAAATATATTATAATATATACTTTTGTTATCAATAGAACAACATATATTAAAATCAAAATATTATCCGTATAAATTTGTTTCTTAAATGAAATTAAGACTTGGCTACGCGGTTAATATTATAAACCCATGATAATAAGGTGAAACAGAGGTCAAGTTTCTATTATATATAGAATAACAAATTGTTTCCGACTTTTATCGTTAATCTTTGGTGGCAGGTATATATGATAATTTATATTAAATTATTATATCCCCTGTCGTTTGGGCACAGAGTATCGCTTGCCGGTACAATGTGTTTACAAAAAGCATTATAATAAAATATAATTGCAATATTAGTGATCAAAATAATTTCATATGCGCTCGGTTTTATATCATATATTACCAGAGAGTTATATGGAAAAGATAAATTTTAAATTTATCATCAAAATGCAAATGATTTAACTCAATATTTATATTGGTTAAACAAAAATTGTACATGTGTGGATACAATAATTATGTATGTTGAACAAAAATGATATTTTAGAATGAAATATGTATATATAATATAATAAAAACTTATAGAAAGAACAATATATATTGAAAATTGTGTTATAAAAAAGTTGTACTTTTTCTTTAACATCAATTATAAACTTGTTATATTAGTGGCGAAACAAGTAAAAATTAAAGAACGTATACGAATGCCATATAAAAATGGCCGTATTCGAATTAAAATAGAATTATTTCACAAAGCAAAAAAAAAATATTGAATTAAAATCAATATTTAAGAAAAACCGAACATATAAAATGGAAATAAAATCTATTATATTTATATTACTAATTTCTATTCAAAAAATATGAATGAAATATGAACGAAAACATTATTCTGGTTGATCCTGCCAGTAGTTATATGCTTGTCTCAAAGATTAAGCCATGCATGTCTAAGTACACACGAATTAAAAGTGAAACCGCAAAAGGCTCATTATATCAGTTATGGTTCCTTAGATCGTTAACAGTTACTTGGATAACTGTGGTAATTCTAGAGCTAATACATGCAATTAAAACATGAACCTTATGGGACATGTGCTTTTATTAGGCTAAAACCAAGCGATCGCAAGATCGTTATATTGGTTGAACTCTAGATAACATGCAGATCGTATGGTCTTGTACCGACGACAGATCTTTCAAATGTCTGCCCTATCAACTTTTGATGGTAGTATCTAGGACTACCATGGTTGCAACGGGTAACGGGGAATCAGGGTTCGATTCCGGAGAGGGAGCCTGAGAAACGGCTACCACATCTAAGGAAGGCAGCAGGCGCGTAAATTACCCACTCCCAGCTCGGGGAGGTAGTGACGAAAAATAACAATACAGGACTCATATCCGAGGCCCTGTAATTGGAATGAGTACACTTTAAATCCTTTAACAAGGACCAATTGGAGGGCAAGTCTGGTGCCAGCAGCCGCGGTAATTCCAGCTCCAATAGCGTATATTAAAGTTGTTGCGGTTAAAACGTTCGTAGTTGAACTTGTGCTTCATACGGGTAGTACAACTTACAATTGTGGTTAGTACTATACCTTTATGTATGTAAGCGTATTACCGGTGGAGTTCTTATATGTGTTTAAATACTTGTATTTTTTCATATGTTCCTCCTATTTAAAAACCTGCATTAGTGCTCTTAAACGAGTGTTATTGTGGGCCGGTACAATTACTTTGAACAAATTAGAGTGCTTAAAGCAGGCTTCAAATGCCTGAATATTCTGTGCATGGGATAATGAAATAAGACCTCTGTTCTGCTTTCATTGGTTTTCAGATCAAGAGGTAATGATTAATAGAAGCAGTTTGGGGGCATTAGTATTACGACGCGAGAGGTGAAATTCTTGGACCGTCGTAAGACTAACTTAAGCGAAAGCATTTGCCAAAGATGTTTTCATTAATCAAGAACGAAAGTTAGAGGTTCGAAGGCGATCAGATACCGCCCTAGTTCTAACCATAAACGATGCCAGCTAGCAATTGGGTGTAGCTACTTTTATGGCTCTCTCAGTCGCTTCCCGGGAAACCAAAGCTTTTGGGCTCCGGGGGAAGTATGGTTGCAAAGCTGAAACTTAAAGGAATTGACGGAAGGGCACCACCAGGAGTGGAGCCTGCGGCTTAATTTGACTCAACACGGGAAAACTTACCAGGTCCGAACATAAGTGTGTAAGACAGATTGATAGCTCTTTCTCGAATCTATGGGTGGTGGTGCATGGCCGTTCTTAGTTCGTGGAGTGATTTGTCTGGTTAATTCCGATAACGAACGAGACTCAAATATATTAAATAGATATCTTCAGGATTATGGTGTTGAAGCTTATATAGCCTTCATTCATGGTGGCAGTAAAATGTTTATTGTGTTTGAATGTGTTTATATAAGTGGAGCCGTACCTGTTGGTTTGTCCCATTATAAGGACACTAGCTTCTTAAATGGACAAATTGCGTCTAGCAATAATGAGATTGAGCAATAACAGGTCTGTGATGCCCTTAGATGTCCTGGGCTGCACGCGCGCTACAATGAAAGTATCAACGTGTATTTCCTAGACCGAGAGGTCCGGGTAAACCGCTGAACCACTTTCATGCTTGGGATTGTGAACTGAAACTGTTCACATGAACTTGGAATTCCCAGTAAGTGTGAGTCATTAACTCGCATTGATTACGTCCCTGCCCTTTGTACACACCGCCCGTCGCTACTACCGATTGAATTATTTAGTGAGGTCTCCGGACGTGATCACTGTGACGCCTTGTGTGTTACGGTTGTTTCGCAAAAGTTGACCGAACTTGATTATTTAGAGGAAGTAAAAGTCGTAACAAGGTTTCCGTAGGTGAACCTGCGGAAGGATCATTATTGTATAATATCCTTACCGTTAATAAAAAAATTTGTTAATACAAATTTAATACAAATTACCAATATATATATATATATACATAATAATTATAATAATAATTATACCAAAAATATGATCTTAAAAGTAAAAGATCAAATAAATTTCGAACAAGCAAATCGAAATATTGTAATAATATAATATTATTACAAATAAATTAAATAGAAGCAACCATAAAATTCGAACAAGCAAATCGAATTATTAATATAATAAAATATATTTTATATATTTATTATAAACTTTTGTGTGTATATGGACCATAATATACACGCGTTGCGAGATGTATTGGCCAACTAATTTGATGATGATCATACATTGGATAATGCAACAACCTAAAATATACAATGTTGTACCTGGTTTCAGGTTAATGTTTTATATAAAATTATCAATATATATTAACAAACAAATGCCATTACAAATAATACTTTGATATATATTGTTTATATAAAACTAAGACATTTCGCAGCATTTATTTTAGGTATATAAATACATTTATTGAAGGAATTGATATATGCCAGTAAAATGGTGTATTTTTAATTTCTTTCAATAAAAACATATTTGACCAAATTTAAAACCAATATTATAAAACTCTAAGCGGTGGATCACTCGGCTCATGGGTCGATGAAGAACGCAGCAAACTGTGCGTCATCGTGTGAACTGCAGGACACATGAACATCGACATTTTGAACGCATATCGCAGTCCATGCTGTTATGTACTTTAATTAATTTTATAGTGCTGCTTGGACTACATATGGTTGAGGGTTGTAAGACTATGCTAATTAAGTTGTTTATACAAATTTTATAATAAAATTTTATAAGCATATGGTATATTATTGGATAAAAATAATTTAATTATTTTATTCATAATATTAACAAATATATGAAAAACATTATCTCACAATAGTAATTAAACTTTGAGAAAAACGAAGAGGAATATTTTCTTTTTCAATCAAATAATACTGAGAAATGTCTAGCATAAAATATTATCTAGAATTGTCTCTTATTAATGATTTGAAATATGAAAAACGTTGACAATATTATTATTCTTCGTTAATTCGTTACAAATAAATGCCATTAATATATATATACGTCAGCTTTAAACGAATTTAATAAAATGTTTTATCATTATATATAAAGAATTAATTGCAAATAAAAGTTATATACAACCTCAACTCATATGGGACTACCCCCTGAATTTAAGCATATTAATTAGGGGAGGAAAAGAAACTAACAAGGATTTTCTTAGTAGCGGCGAGCGAAAAGAAATCAGTTCAGCACTAAGTCACTTTGTCTATATGGCAAATGTGAGATGCAGTGTATGGAGCGTCAATATTCTAGTATGAGAAATTAACGATTTAAGTCCTTCTTAAATGAGGCCATTTACCCATAGAGGGTGCCAGGCCCGTATAACGTTAATGATTACTAGATGATGTTTCCAAAGAGTCGTGTTGCTTGATAGTGCAGCACTAAGTGGGTGGTAAACTCCATCTAAAACTAAATATAACCATGAGACCGATAGTAAACAAGTACCGTGAGGGAAAGTTGAAAAGAACTCTGAATAGAGAGTTAAACAGTACGTGAAACTGCTTAGAGGTTAAGCCCGATGAACCTGAATATCCGTTATGGAAAATTCATCATTAAAATTGTAATATTTAAACAATATTATGATAATAGTGTGCATTTTTTCCATATAAGGACATTGTAATCTATTAGCATACCAAATTTATCATAAAATATAACTTATAGTTTATTCAAATTAAATTGCTTGCATTTTAACACAGAATAAATGTTATTAATTTGATAAAGTGCTGATAGATTTATATGAATACAGTGCGTTAATTTTTCGGAATTATATAATGGCATGATTATCATTGATTTTTGTGTTTATTATATGCACTTGTAGGATTAACAATGCGAAAGATTCAGGATACCTTCGGGACCCGTCTTGAAACACGGACCAAGGAGTCTAACATATGTGCAAGTTATTGGGATATAAACCTAATAGCGTAATTAACTTGACTAATAATGGGATTAGTTTTTTAACTATTTATAGCTAATTAACACAATCCCGGGGCGTTCTATATAGTTATGTATAATGATATTTATATTATTTATGCCTCTAACTGGAACGTACCTTGAGCATATATGCTGTGACCCGAAAGATGGTGAACTATACTTGATCAGGTTGAAGTCAGGGGAAACCCTGATGGAAGACCGAAACAGTTCTGACGTGCAAATCGATTGTCAGAATTGAGTATAGGGGCGAAAGACCAATCGAACCATCTAGTAGCTGGTTCCTTCCGAAGTTTCCCTCAGGATAGCTGGTGCATTTTAATATTATATAAAATAATCTTATCTGGTAAAGCGAATGATTAGAGGCCTTAGGGTCGAAACGATCTTAACCTATTCTCAAACTTTAAATGGGTAAGAACCTTAACTTTCTTGATATGAAGTTTAAGGTTATGATATAATGTGCCCAGTGGGCCACTTTTGGTAAGCAGAACTGGCGCTGTGGGATGAACCAAACGTAATGTTACGGTGCCCAAATTAACAACTCATGCAGATACCATGAAAGGCGTTGGTTGCTTAAAACAGCAGGACGGTGATCATGGAAGTCGAAATCCGCTAAGGAGTGTGTAACAACTCACCTGCCGAAGCAACTAGCCCTTAAAATGGATGGCGCTTAAGTTGTATACCTATACATTACCGCTAAAGTAGATGATTTATATTACTTGTGATATAAATTTTGAAACTTTAGTGAGTAGGAAGGTACAATGGTATGCGTAGAAGTGTTTGGCGTAAGCCTGCATGGAGCTGCCATTGGTACAGATCTTGGTGGTAGTAGCAAATAATCGAATGAGACCTTGGAGGACTGAAGTGGAGAAGGGTTTCGTGTGAACAGTGGTTGATCACGAGTTAGTCGGTCCTAAGTTCAAGGCGAAAGCCGAAAATTTTCAAGTAAAACCAAAAACGCAATATATACAAATCAAGCTAATATAATATACTTGAATAATTTTGAACGAAAGGGAATACGGTTCCAATTCCGTAACCTGTTGAGTATCCGTTTGTTATTAAATATGGGCCTCGTGCTCATCCTGGCAACAGGAACGACCATAAAGAAGCCGTCGAGAGATATCGGAAGAGTTTTCTTTTCTGTTTTATAGCCGTACTACCATGGAAGTCTTTCGCAGAGAGATATGGTAGATGGGCTAGAAGAGCATGACATATACTGTTGTGTCGATATTTTCTCCTCGGACCTTGAAAATTTATGGTGGGGACACGCAAACTTCTCAACAGGCCGTACCAATATCCGCAGCTGGTCTCCAAGGTGAAGAGTCTCTAGTCGATAGAATAATGTAGGTAAGGGAAGTCGGCAAATTAGATCCGTAACTTCGGGATAAGGATTGGCTCTGAAGATTGAGATAGTCGGGCTTGATTGGGAAACAATAACATGGTTTATGTGCTCGTTCTGGGTAAATAGAGTTTCTAGCATTTATGTTAGTTACTTGTTCCCCGGATAGTTAGTTACGTAGCCAATTGTGGAACTTTCTTGCTAAAATTTTTAAGAATACTAATTGGGTCAAACCAATTAGTTCTTATTAATTATAACGATTATCAATTAACAATCAATTCAGAACTGGCACGGACTTGGGGAATCCGACTGTCTAATTAAAACAAAGCATTGTGATGGCCCTAGCGGGTGTTGACACAATGTGATTTCTGCCCAGTGCTCTGAATGTCAAAGTGAAGAAATTCAAGTAAGCGCGGGTCAACGGCGGGAGTAACTATGACTCTCTTAAGGTAGCCAAATGCCTCGTCATCTAATTAGTGACGCGCATGAATGGATTAACGAGATTCCTACTGTCCCTATCTACTATCTAGCGAAACCACAGCCAAGGGAACGGGCTTGGAATAATTAGCGGGGAAAGAAGACCCTTTTGAGCTTGACTCTAATCTGGCAGTGTAAGGAGACATAAGAGGTGTAGAATAAGTGGGAGATATTAGACTTCGGTTTGGTATCGTCAATGAAATACCACTACTCTTATTGTTTCCTTACTTACTTGATTAAATGGAACGTGTATCATTTCCTAGCCATTATACGGATATATTTATTATATCTTATGGTATTGGGTTTTGATGCAAGCTTCTTGATCAAAGTATCACGAGTTTGTTATATAATCGCAAACAAATTCTTTAATAAAACGGTGCATTTATGTATTTTTGATTTGAAAATTTGGTATAACTCCAATTACTCAGGTATGATCCAATTCAAGGACATTGCCAGGTAGGGAGTTTGACTGGGGCGGTACATCTCTCAAATAATAACGGAGGTGTCCCAAGGCCAGCTCAGTGCGGACAGAAACCACACATAGAGCAAAAGGGCAAATGCTGACTTGATCTCGGTGTTCAGTACACACAGGGACAGCAAAAGCTCGGCCTATCGATCCTTTTGGTTTAAAGAGTTTTTAACAAGAGGTGTCAGAAAAGTTACCATAGGGATAACTGGCTTGTGGCGGCCAAGCGTTCATAGCGACGTCGCTTTTTGATCCTTCGATGTCGGCTCTTCCTATCATTGTGAAGCAAAATTCACCAAGCGTTGGATTGTTCACCCATGCAAGGGAACGTGAGCTGGGTTTAGACCGTCGTGAGACAGGTTAGTTTTACCCTACTAATGACAAAACGTTGTTGCGACAGCATTCCTGCGTAGTACGAGAGGAACCGCAGGTACGGACCAATGGCACAATACTTGTTCGAGCGAACAGTGGTATGACGCTACGTCCGTTGGATTATGCCTGAACGCCTCTAAGGTCGTATCCGTGCTGGACTGCAATGATAAATAAGGGGCAATTTGCATTGTATGGCTTCTAAACCATTTAAAGTTTATAATTTACTTTATAAACGACAATGGATGTGATGCCAATGTAATTTGTAACATAGTAAATTGGGAGGATCTTCGATCACCTGATGCCGCGCTAGTTACATATAAAAGCATTATTTAATACAATGACAAAGCCTAGAATCAATTGTAAACGACTTTTGTAACAGGCAAGGTGTTGTAAGTGGTTGAGCAGCTGCCATACTGCGATCCACTGAAGCTTATCCTTTGCTTGATGATTCGATAATAAACATAAATTTAATTGTGTTTATTTTGTTTGGCTTTTTTAAGTCAGAATATATATATATATATAAAATATATATATATAAAATAATAATTATATTTAAATAAATTTTATTTAAATATATTTAACAATGGTAGCCATATGTATCGTCATCCTATTAGTGACGCGTATAAAAATATTCTAAGTCCGAACATGCAAATAAGAGACATATGCAAGTATATGTACTTCTTAAGGTAGCCAACTGAATCGTCATCCTATTAGTGACGTGTATACAAATATTCTAAGTCCGAACATACAAGTAAGAGACATATGCAAGTATATGTACCTCTTAAGGTAGCCAACTGAATCGTCATCCTATTAGTGACGTGTATACAAATATTCTAAGTCCGAACATACAAGTAAGAGACATATGCAAGTATATGTACCTCTTAAGGTAGCCAACTGAATCGTCATCCTATTAGTGACGTGTATAAAAATATTCTAAGTCCGAACATACAAGTAAGAGACATATGCAAGTATATGTACCTCTTAAGGTAGCCAACTGAATCGTCATCCTATTAGTGACGCGTATAAAAATATTCTAAGTCCGAACATGCAAATAAGAGACATATGCAAGTATATGTACCTCTTAAGGTAGCCAACTGAATCGTCATCCTATTAGTGACGTGTATAAAAATATTCTAAGTCCGAACATGCAAGTAAGAGACATATGCAAGTATATGTACCTCTTAAGGTAGCCAACTGAATCGTCATCCTATTAGTGACGTGTATAAAAATATTCTAAGTCCGAACATACAAGTAAGAGACATATGCAAGTATATGTACCTCTTAAGGTAGCCAACTGAATCGTCATCCTATTAGTGACGTGTATAAAAATATTCTAAGTCCGAACATGCAAGTAAGAGACATATGCAAGTCAATGTTCCTCTTAAAATAGATGATTGAATCGTCATCCTATTAGTGACGTGTATAAAAATATTCCAAGTCCAAACATGAGTTATATGGATATGAAAATAATATTAAGTTCTAGTATGGATATGAAAAAAATGAGTTATATGGATATGGGAAAAATAACAAGTTCTAGTATGGATATGAAAAAAATGAGTTATGTGGATATGGGAAAAATAATAATTTCTAGTATGGATATGAAAAAAAAATGAGTTATATGGATATGGAAAAGAATACAGAGTTCTAGTATGGATATGGAAAAATGAGTTATATGAATATGGGAAAAATGATAAGTTCTAGTATGGATATGAAAAAATATTGAGTTATATGGATATTAAAGAAATAATAAGTTCTAGTATGGATATGGAATAAAATGAGTTATATAGATATGGCAAAAAATTTAATGTTCTAGTATGGATATGAAAAAAATTAGTTATATGAATATGGGAAAATTTATAAGTTCTAGTATGGATATGGGAAAAATAATAAGTTCTAGTATGGATATAAAAAAATATTGAGTTATATGGATATTAAAGAAATAATAAGTTCTAGTATGGATATGGAAAAAAATTAGTTATATTGATATGCTAAATAATGAGTTATATGCATATGGGAAAAATACTAAGTTGTAGTATGGATATGGGAAGAATACTGAGTTCTAGTATGGATATGGGAAAAATAATCAGTTCTAGTATGGATATGAAAAAATATTGAGTTTTATGGATATTGAAGAGATAATAAGCTCTAGTATGGATATGGAAAAAATTAATTATATTGTAATAGTAAATAATAAGTTATATGGATATAGGAAGAAAATTAGGTTCTAGTATGGATATGAAAAAAATTAGTTCTATGGATATGGGAAAAATAAAAAGTTCTGGTATGGATATGGAAAAATATTAAGTTATATGGATATTTAAGAAATAATAAGTTCTAGTATGGATATGGAATAAAATGAGTTGTAGAGATATGGCAAAAATATAATGTTCTAGTATGGATATGAAAAAAATTAGTTATATGAATATGGGAAAATTTATAAGTTCTAGTATGGATATGGGAAAAAGAATAAGTTCTAGTATGGATATGAAAAAATATTGAGTTATATGAATATTAAAGAAATAATAAGTTCTAGTATGAATATGGAAAAATATTATTTATATTGATATGGTAAATAATGATTTATATGGATATGGGATAAATACTAAATTCTAGTGTGGATATGGATAATTATATAGATATAGAACAAAAAATAAGTTATATGGATATGGTGGCATCAGTACGAAATATGCCCAATTTACATACACCGGAGCCGCAGTACGATAAATACCCAATATTTAGACGTCGTGGCCAAAAACATATATAGGGAGGCAGTGCTCGCCGACCGGCCGTATTGTTCAAAATTTATGTTTATCATATTATTTTGGCAATGCTATATATAAATGATATCTTATACATATAATTCAATTATAGCGATATGGAAATACCATATTATATGTATAAAGAAAAAAAATGTATAATAAAATATACATTGACATACAAATATGGCTAGTTGTATGGATATGCCGTATTCATTATATGGATACGGCATATAGATTATATAAATATGACCAAAAAATATTTTATATTGATATGGCAAATAAAGAAATTACTTGAATATGGAAATAAAAGAAGTTATATTGATATGGAAGAAAATAATGAGTCATATAGATATGTTGGCATCAGTACGAAATATGCCCAATTTACATACACCGGGGCCGCAGTACGAAAAATACCCAATATTTAGACGTCGTGGCCAAAAACATATATAGGGAGGCAGTGCTCGCCGACCGGCCGTATTGTTCAAAATTTATGTTTATCATATTATTTTGGCAATGCTATATATAAATGATATCTTATACATATAATTCAATTATAGCGATATGGAAATACCATATTATATGTATAAAGAAAAAAAATGTATAATAAAATATACATTGACATACAAATATGGCTAGTTGTATGGATATGCCGTATTCATTATATGGATACGGCATATAGATTATATAAATATGACCAAAAAATATTTTATATTGATATGGCAAATAAAGAAATTACTTGAATATGGAAATAAAAGAAGTTATATTGATATGGAAGAAAATAATGAGTCATATAGATATGTTGGCATCAGTACGAAATATGCCCAATTTACATACACCGGGGCCGCAGTACGAAAAATACCCAATATTTAGACGTCGTGGCCAAAAACATATATAGGGAGGCAGTGCTCGCCGACCGGCCGTATTGTTCAAAATTTATGTTTATCATATTATTTTGGCAATGCTATATATAAATGATATCTTATACATATAATTCAATTATAGCGATATGGAAATACCATATTATATGTATAAAGAAAAAAAATGTATAATAAAATATACATTGACATACAAATATGGCTAGTTGTATGGATATGCCGTATTCATTATATGGATACGGCATATAGATTATATAAATATGACCAAAAAATATTTTATATTGATATGGCAAATAAAGAAATTACTTGAATATGGAAATAAAAGAAGTTATATTGATATGGAAGAAAATAATGAGTCATATAGATATGTTGGCATCAGTACGAAATATGCCCAATTTACATACACCGGGGCCGCAGTACGAAAAATACCCAATATTTAGACGTCGTGGCCAAAAACATATATAGGGAGGCAGTGCTCGCCGACCGGCCGTATTGTTCAAAATTTATGTTTATCATATTATTTTGGCAATGCTATATATAAATGATATCTTATACATATAATTCAATTATAGCGATATGGAAATACCATATTATATGTATAAAGAAAAAAAATGTATAATAAAATATACATTGACATACAAATATGGCTAGTTGTATGGATATGCCGTATTCATTATATGGATACGGCATATAGATTATATAAATATGACCAAAAAATATTTTATATTGATATGGCAAATAAAGAAATTACTTGAATATGGAAATAAAAGAAGTTATATTGATATGGAAGAAAATAATGAGTCATATAGATATGTTGGCATCAGTACGAAATATGCCCAATTTACATACACCGGGGCCGCAGTACGAAAAATACCCAATATTTAGACGTCGTGGCCAAAAACATATATAGGGAGGCAGTGCTCGCCGACCGGCCGTATTGTTCAAAATTTATGTTTATCATATTATTTTGGCAATGCTATATATAAATGATATCTTATACATATAATTCAATTATAGCGATATGGAAATACCATATTATATGTATAAAGAAAAAAAATGTATAATAAAATATACATTGACATACAAATATGGCTAGTTGTATGGATATGCCGTATTCATTATATGGATACGGCATATAGATTATATAAATATGACCAAAAAATATTTTATATTGATATGGCAAATAAAGAAATTACTTGAATATGGAAATAAAAGAAGTTATATTGATATGGAAGAAAATAATGAGTCATATAGATATGTTGGCATCAGTACGAAATATGCCCAATTTACATACACCGGGGCCGCAGTACGAAAAATACCCAATATTTAGACGTCGTGGCCAAAAACATATATAGGGAGGCAGTGCTCGCCGACCGGCCGTATTGTTCAAAATTTATGTTTATCATATTATTTTGGCAATGCTATATATAAATGATATCTTATACATATAATTCAATTATAGCGATATGGAAATACCATATTATATGTATAAAGAAAAAAAATGTATAATAAAATATACATTGACATACAAATATGGCTAGTTGTATGGATATGCCGTATTCATTATATGGATACGGCATATAGATTATATGGATATGACCAAAAAATAATTCATAAAGAAATTATATGAATATGGCAGAAATAATTGGTTATATTAATATGATCAAATAATACTTTATATAAAAAAGTGAATATCTTTGGTTGGGTGGCAAAGAGAATTAAATATGCCCGATATATAGACGTCGTGGCCAAAAACTACTATAGGGTGAAGTGCTTGTCTGTTGGTCTATATATATACATATAATATTTTATGCGTACACATTATTATTATAGATAGTTAATATCTATCGTATGGGTGGCAAACGGAATTAAATAATTTCGATATTTAGACGTCGTGGCCAAAAACTACTATAGGATGGTCAGTGGTTGTCCACCAATTAATTATTGAACAAACCATATGAATATCATATGCTGTTGTCAATATAATGTATATCAATAATAATAAAAAATAAGGATGGTACAGTAAGTAGTCCATCTACTATTGAACAAAATATATTATAATATATACTTTTGTTATCAATAGAACAACATATATTAAAATCAAAATATTATCCGTATAAATTTGTTTCTTAAATGAAATTAAGACTTGGCTACGCGGTTAATATTATAAACCCATGATAATAAGTGAAACAGAGGTCAAGTTTCTATTATATATAGAATAACAAATTGTTTCCGACTTTTATCGTTAATCTTTGGTGGCAGGTATATATGATAATTTATATTAAATTATTATATCCCCTGTCGTTTGGGCACAGAGTATCGCTTGCCGGTACAATGTGTTTACAAAAAGCATTATAATAAAATATAATTGCAATATTAGTGATCAAAATAATTTCATATGCGCTCGGTTTTATATCATATATTACCAGAGAGTTATATGGAAAAGATAAATTTTAAATTTATCATCAAAATGCAAATGATTTAACTCAATATTTATATTGGTTAAACAAAAATTGTACATGTGTGGATACAATAATTATGTATGTTGAACAAAAATGATATTTTAGAATGAAATATGTATATATAATATAATAAAAACTAAAAGAAAGAACAATATATATTGAAAATTGTGTTATAAAAAAGTTGTACTTTTTCTTTAACATCAATTATAAACTTGTTATATTAGTGGCGAAACAAGTAAAAATTAAAGAACGTATACGAATGCCATATAAAAATGGCCGTATTCGAATTAAAATAGAATTATTTCACAAAGCAAAAAAAAAATATTGAATTAAAATCAATATTTAAGAAAAACCGAACATATAAAATGGAAATAAAATCTATTATATTTATATTACTAATTTCTATTCAAAAAATATGAATGAAATATGAACGAAAACATTATTCTGGTTGATCCTGCCAGTAGTTATATGCTTGTCTCAAAGATTAAGCCATGCATGTCTAAGTACACACGAATTAAAAGTGAAACCGCAAAAGGCTCATTATATCAGTTATGGTTCCTTAGATCGTTAACAGTTACTTGGATAACTGTGGTAATTCTAGAGCTAATACATGCAATTAAAACATGAACCTTATGGGACATGTGCTTTTATTAGGCTAAAACCAAGCGATCGCAAGATCGTTATATTGGTTGAACTCTAGATAACATGCAGATCGTATGGTCTTGTACCGACGACAGATCTTTCAAATGTCTGCCCTATCAACTTTTGATGGTAGTATCTAGGACTACCATGGTTGCAACGGGTAACGGGGAATCAGGGTTCGATTCCGGAGAGGGAGCCTGAGAAACGGCTACCACATCTAAGGAAGGCAGCAGGCGCGTAAATTACCCACTCCCAGCTCGGGGAGGTAGTGACGAAAAATAACAATACAGGACTCATATCCGAGGCCCTGTAATTGGAATGAGTACACTTTAAATCCTTTAACAAGGACCAATTGGAGGGCAAGTCTGGTGCCAGCAGCCGCGGTAATTCCAGCTCCAATAGCGTATATTAAAGTTGTTGCGGTTAAAACGTTCGTAGTTGAACTTGTGCTTCATACGGGTAGTACAACTTACAATTGTGGTTAGTACTATACCTTTATGTATGTAAGCGTATTACCGGTGGAGTTCTTATATGTGTTTAAATACTTGTATTTTTTCATATGTTCCTCCTATTTAAAAACCTGCATTAGTGCTCTTAAACGAGTGTTATTGTGGGCCGGTACAATTACTTTGAACAAATTAGAGTGCTTAAAGCAGGCTTCAAATGCCTGAATATTCTGTGCATGGGATAATGAAATAAGACCTCTGTTCTGCTTTCATTGGTTTTCAGATCAAGAGGTAATGATTAATAGAAGCAGTTTGGGGGCATTAGTATTACGACGCGAGAGGTGAAATTCTTGGACCGTCGTAAGACTAACTTAAGCGAAAGCATTTGCCAAAGATGTTTTCATTAATCAAGAACGAAAGTTAGAGGTTCGAAGGCGATCAGATACCGCCCTAGTTCTAACCATAAACGATGCCAGCTAGCAATTGGGTGTAGCTACTTTTATGGCTCTCTCAGTCGCTTCCCGGGAAACCAAAGCTTTTGGGCTCCGGGGGAAGTATGGTTGCAAAGCTGAAACTTAAAGGAATTGACGGAAGGGCACCACCAGGAGTGGAGCCTGCGGCTTAATTTGACTCAACACGGGAAAACTTACCAGGTCCGAACATAAGTGTGTAAGACAGATTGATAGCTCTTTCTCGAATCTATGGGTGGTGGTGCATGGCCGTTCTTAGTTCGTGGAGTGATTTGTCTGGTTAATTCCGATAACGAACGAGACTCAAATATATTAAATAGATATCTTCAGGATTATGGTGTTGAAGCTTATATAGCCTTCATTCATGGTGGCAGTAAAATGTTTATTGTGTTTGAATGTGTTTATATAAGTGGAGCCGTACCTGTTGGTTTGTCCCATTATAAGGACACTAGCTTCTTAAATGGACAAATTGCGTCTAGCAATAATGAGATTGAGCAATAACAGGTCTGTGATGCCCTTAGATGTCCTGGGCTGCACGCGCGCTACAATGAAAGTATCAACGTGTATTTCCTAGACCGAGAGGTCCGGGTAAACCGCTGAACCACTTTCATGCTTGGGATTGTGAACTGAAACTGTTCACATGAACTTGGAATTCCCAGTAAGTGTGAGTCATTAACTCGCATTGATTACGTCCCTGCCCTTTGTACACACCGCCCGTCGCTACTACCGATTGAATTATTTAGTGAGGTCTCCGGACGTGATCACTGTGACGCCTTGTGTGTTACGGTTGTTTCGCAAAAGTTGACCGAACTTGATTATTTAGAGGAAGTAAAAGTCGTAACAAGGTTTCCGTAGGTGAACCTGCGGAAGGATCATTATTGTATAATATCCTTACCGTTAATAAAAAAATTTGTTAATACAAATTTAATACAAATTACCAATATATATATATATATACATAATAATTATAATAATAATTATACCAAAAATATGATCTTAAAAGTAAAAGATCAAATAAATTTCGAACAAGCAAATCGAAATATTGTAATAATATAATATTATTACAAATAAATTAAATAGAAACAAACATAAAATTCGAACAAGCAAATCGAATTATTAATATAATAAAATATATTTTATATATTTATTATAAACTTTTGTGTGTATATGGACCATAATATACACGCGTTGCGAGATGTATTGGCCAACTAATTTGATGATGATCATACATTGGATAATGCAACAACCTAAAATATACAATGTTGTACCTGGTTTCAGGTTAATGTTTTATATAAAATTATCAATATATATTAACAAACAAATGCCATTACAAATAATACTTTGATATATATTGTTTATATAAAACTAAGACATTTCGCAGCATTTATTTTAGGTATATAAATACATTTATTGAAGGAATTGATATATGCCAGTAAAATGGTGTATTTTTAATTTCTTTCAATAAAAACATATTTGACCAAATTTAAAACCAATATTATAAAACTCTAAGCGGTGGATCACTCGGCTCATGGGTCGATGAAGAACGCAGCAAACTGTGCGTCATCGTGTGAACTGCAGGACACATGAACATCGACATTTTGAACGCATATCGCAGTCCATGCTGTTATGTACTTTAATTAATTTTATAGTGCTGCTTGGACTACATATGGTTGAGGGTTGTAAGACTATGCTAATTAAGTTGTTTATACAAATTTTATAATAAAATTTTATAAGCATATGGTATATTATTGGATAAAAATAATTTAATTATTTTATTCATAATATTAACAAATATATGAAAAACATTATCTCACAATAGTAATTAAACTTTGAGAAAAACGAAGAGGAATATTTTCTTTGTCAATCAAATAATACTGAGAAATGTCTAGCATAAAATATTATCTAGAATTGTCTCTTATTAATGATTTGAAATATGAAAAACGTTGACAATATTATTATTCTTCGTTAATTCGTTACAAATAAATGCCATTAATATATATATACGTCAGCTTTAAACGAATTTAATAAAATGTTTTATCATTATATATAAAGAATTAATTGCAAATAAAAGTTATATACAACCTCAACTCATATGGGACTACCCCCTGAATTTAAGCATATTAATTAGGGGAGGAAAAGAAACTAACAAGGATTTTCTTAGTAGCGGCGAGCGAAAAGAAATCAGTTCAGCACTAAGTCACTTTGTCTATATGGCAAATGTGAGATGCAGTGTATGGAGCGTCAATATTCTAGTATGAGAAATTAACGATTTAAGTCCTTCTTAAATGAGGCCATTTACCCATAGAGGGTGCCAGGCCCGTATAACGTTAATGATTACTAGATGATGTTTCCAAAGAGTCGTGTTGCTTGATAGTGCAGCACTAAGTGGGTGGTAAACTCCATCTAAAACTAAATATAACCATGAGACCGATAGTAAACAAGTACCGTGAGGGAAAGTTGAAAAGAACTCTGAATAGAGAGTTAAACAGTACGTGAAACTGCTTAGAGGTTAAGCCCGATGAACCTGAATATCCGTTATGGAAAATTCATCATTAAAATTGTAATATTTAAACAATATTATGATAATAGTGTGCATTTTTTCCATATAAGGACATTGTAATCTATTAGCATACCAAATTTATCATAAAATATAACTTATAGTTTATTCAAATTAAATTGCTTGCATTTTAACACAGAATAAATGTTATTAATTTGATAAAGTGCTGATAGATTTATATGAATACAGTGCGTTAATTTTTCGGAATTATATAATGGCATGATTATCATTGATTTTTGTGTTTATTATATGCACTTGTAGGATTAACAATGCGAAAGATTCAGGATACCTTCGGGACCCGTCTTGAAACACGGACCAAGGAGTCTAACATATGTGCAAGTTATTGGGATATAAACCTAATAGCGTAATTAACTTGACTAATAATGGGATTAGTTTTTTAACTATTTATAGCTAATTAACACAATCCCGGGGCGTTCTATATAGTTATGTATAATGATATTTATATTATTTATGCCTCTAACTGGAACGTACCTTGAGCATATATGCTGTGACCCGAAAGATGGTGAACTATACTTGATCAGGTTGAAGTCAGGGGAAACCCTGATGGAAGACCGAAACAGTTCTGACGTGCAAATCGATTGTCAGAATTGAGTATAGGGGCGAAAGACCAATCGAACCATCTAGTAGCTGGTTCCTTCCGAAGTTTCCCTCAGGATAGCTGGTGCATTTTAATATTATATAAAATAATCTTATCTGGTAAAGCGAATGATTAGAGGCCTTAGGGTCGAAACGATCTTAACCTATTCTCAAACTTTAAATGGGTAAGAACCTTAACTTTCTTGATATGAAGTTTAAGGTTATGATATAATGTGCCCAGTGGGCCACTTTTGGTAAGCAGAACTGGCGCTGTGGGATGAACCAAACGTAATGTTACGGTGCCCAAATTAACAACTCATGCAGATACCATGAAAGGCGTTGGTTGCTTAAAACAGCAGGACGGTGATCATGGAAGTCGAAATCCGCTAAGGAGTGTGTAACAACTCACCTGCCGAAGCAACTAGCCCTTAAAATGGATGGCGCTTAAGTTGTATACCTATACATTACCGCTAAAGTAGATGATTTATATTACTTGTGATATAAATTTTGAAACTTTAGTGAGTAGGAAGGTACAATGGTATGCGTAGAAGTGTTTGGCGTAAGCCTGCATGGAGCTGCCATTGGTACAGATCTTGGTGGTAGTAGCAAATAATCGAATGAGACCTTGGAGGACTGAAGTGGAGAAGGGTTTCGTGTGAACAGTGGTTGATCACGAGTTAGTCGGTCCTAAGTTCAAGGCGAAAGCCGAAAATTTTCAAGTAAAACCAAAAACGCAATATATACAAATCAAGCTAATATAATATACTTGAATAATTTTGAACGAAAGGGAATACGGTTCCAATTCCGTAACCTGTTGAGTATCCGTTTGTTATTAAATATGGGCCTCGTGCTCATCCTGGCAACAGGAACGACCATAAAGAAGCCGTCGAGAGATATCGGAAGAGTTTTCTTTTCTGTTTTATAGCCGTACTACCATGGAAGTCTTTCGCAGAGAGATATGGTAGATGGGCTAGAAGAGCATGACATATACTGTTGTGTCGATATTTTCTCCTCGGACCTTGAAAATTTATGGTGGGGACACGCAAACTTCTCAACAGGCCGTACCAATATCCGCAGCTGGTCTCCAAGGTGAAGAGTCTCTAGTCGATAGAATAATGTAGGTAAGGGAAGTCGGCAAATTAGATCCGTAACTTCGGGATAAGGATTGGCTCTGAAGATTGAGATAGTCGGGCTTGATTGGGAAACAATAACATGGTTTATGTGCTCGTTCTGGGTAAATAGAGTTTCTAGCATTTATGTTAGTTACTTGTTCCCCGGATAGTTAGTTACGTAGCCAATTGTGGAACTTTCTTGCTAAAATTTTTAAGAATACTAATTGGGTCAAACCAATTAGTTCTTATTAATTATAACGATTATCAATTAACAATCAATTCAGAACTGGCACGGACTTGGGGAATCCGACTGTCTAATTAAAACAAAGCATTGTGATGGCCCTAGCGGGTGTTGACACAATGTGATTTCTGCCCAGTGCTCTGAATGTCAAAGTGAAGAAATTCAAGTAAGCGCGGGTCAACGGCGGGAGTAACTATGACTCTCTTAAGGTAGCCAAATGCCTCGTCATCTAATTAGTGACGCGCATGAATGGATTAACGAGATTCCTACTGTCCCTATCTACTATCTAGCGAAACCACAGCCAAGGGAACGGGCTTGGAATAATTAGCGGGGAAAGAAGACCCTTTTGAGCTTGACTCTAATCTGGCAGTGTAAGGAGACATAAGAGGTGTAGAATAAGTGGGAGATATTAGACTTCGGTTTGGTATCGTCAATGAAATACCACTACTCTTATTGTTTCCTTACTTACTTGATTAAATGGAACGTGTATCATTTCCTAGCCATTATACGGATATATTTATTATATCTTATGGTATTGGGTTTTGATGCAAGCTTCTTGATCAAAGTATCACGAGTTTGTTATATAATCGCAAACAAATTCTTTAATAAAACGGTGCATTTATGTATTTTTGATTTGAAAATTTGGTATAACTCCAATTACTCAGGTATGATCCAATTCAAGGACATTGCCAGGTAGGGAGTTTGACTGGGGCGGTACATCTCTCAAATAATAACGGAGGTGTCCCAAGGCCAGCTCAGTGCGGACAGAAACCACACATAGAGCAAAAGGGCAAATGCTGACTTGATCTCGGTGTTCAGTACACACAGGGACAGCAAAAGCTCGGCCTATCGATCCTTTTGGTTTAAAGAGTTTTTAACAAGAGGTGTCAGAAAAGTTACCATAGGGATAACTGGCTTGTGGCGGCCAAGCGTTCATAGCGACGTCGCTTTTTGATCCTCGACTTTGTAACAGGCAAGGTGTTGTAAGTGGTTGAGCAGGGTGCCATCTGCGAGTCCACTGAAGCATTATCCTTTGCTTGAGGATTCGATAATAAACATAAATTTAATTGTGTTTATTTTGTTTGGCTTTTTTAGTCAGAATATATATATAATAGAAATATGTATAGTATAAATATAATACTTATATTTAAATAAATTTTTATTAAATATATTTAACAATGGTAGCCATAAGTGTATCGTCATCCTATTAGTGACGATATAAAAATATTCTAAAGTCAGAATATATAAATATATACATATATAAGTATATGTACTTCTTAAGGTAGCCAACTGAATCGTCATCCTATTAGTGACGTGTATAAAAATATTCTAAGTCCGAACATACAAGTAAGAGACATATGCAAGTATATGTACCTCTTAAGGTAGCCAACTGAATCGTCATCCTATTAGTGACGTGTATAAAATATTCTAAGTCCGAACATACAAGTAAGAGACATATGCAAGTATATGTACCTCTTAAGGTAGCCAACTGAATCGTCATCCTATTAGTGACGTGTATAAAAATATTCTAAGTCCGAACATACAAGTAAGAGACATATGCAAGTATATGTACCTCTTAAGGTAGCCAACTGAATCGTCATCCTATTAGTGACGCGTATAAAAATATTCTAAGTCCGAACATGCAAATAAGAGACATATGCAAGTATATGTACCTCTTAAGGTAGCCAACTGAATCGTCATCCTATTAGTGACGTGTATAAAAATATTCTAAGTCCGAACATACAAGTAAGAGACATATGCAAGTATATGTACCTCTTAAGGTAGCCAACTGAATCGTCATCCTATTAGTGACGTGTATAAAAATATTCTAAGTCCGAACATACAAGTAAGAGACATATGCAAGTATATGTACCTCTTAAGGTAGCCAACTGAATCGTCATCCTATTAGTGACGTGTATAAAAATATTCCAAGTCCAAACATGAGTTATATGGATATGAAAATAATATTAAGTTCTAGTATGGATATGAAAAAAATGAGTTATATGGATATGGGAAAAATAACAAGTTCTAGTATGGATATGAAAAAAATGAGTTATGTGGATATGGGAAAAATAATAAGTTCTAGTATGGATATGAAAAAAAAATGAGTTATATGGATATGGAAAAGAATACAGAGTTCTAGTATGGATATGGAAAAATGAGTTATATGAATATGGGAAAAATGATAAGTTCTAGTATGGATATGAAAAAATATTGAGTTATATGGATATTAAAGAAATAATAAGTTCTAGTATGGATATGGAATAAAATGAGTTATATAGATATGGCAAAAAATTTAATGTTCTAGTATGGATATGAAAAAAATTAGTTATATGAATATGGGAAAATTTATAAGTTCTAGTATGGATATGGGAAAAATAATAAGTTCTAGTATGGATATAAAAAAATATTGAGTTATATGGATATTAAAGAAATAATAAGTTCTAGTATGGATATGGAAAAAAATTAGTTATATTGATATGCTAAATAATGAGTTATATGCATATGGGAAAAATACTAAGTTGTAGTATGGATATGGGAAGAATACTGAGTTCTAGTATGGATATGGGAAAAATAATCAGTTCTAGTATGGATATGAAAAAATATTGAGTTTTATGGATATTGAAGAGATAATAAGCTCTAGTATGGATATGGAAAAAATTAATTATATTGTAATAGTAAATAATAAGTTATATGGATATAGGAAGAAAATTAGGTTCTAGTATGGATATGAAAAAAATTAGTTCTATGGATATGGGAAAAATAAAAAGTGCTGGTATGGATATGGAAAAATATTAAGTTATATGGATATTAAGAAATAATAAGTTCTAGTATGGATATGGAATAAAATGAGTTATAGAGATATGGCAAAAATATAATGTTCTAGTATGGATATGAAAAAAATTAGTTATATGAATATGGGAAAATTTATAAGTTCTAGTATGGATATGGGAAAAAGAATAAGTTCTAGTATGGATATGAAAAAATATTGAGTTATATGAATATTAAAGAAATAATAAGTTCTAGTATGAATATGGAAAAATATTATTTATATTGATATGGTAAATAATGATTTATATGGATATGGGATAAATACTAAATTCTAGTGTGGTATGGATAATTATATAGATATAGAACAAAAAATAAGTTATATGGATATGGTGGCATCAGTACGAAATATGCCCAATTTACATACACCGGAGCCGCAGTACGATAAATACCCAATATTTAGACGTCGTGGCCAAAAACATATATAGGGAGGCAGTGCTCGCCGACCGGCCGTATTGTTCAAAATTTATGTTTTTCATATTATTTTGGCAATGCTATATATAAATGATATCTTATACATATAATTCAATTATAGCGATATGGAAATACCATATTATATGTATAAAGAAAAAAAATGTATAATAAAATATACATTGACATACAAATATGGCTAGTTGTATGGATATGCCGTATTCATTATATGGATACGGCATATAGATTATATAAATATGACCAAAAAATATTTTATATTGATATGGCAAATAAAGAAATTACTTGAATATGGAAATAAAAGAAGTTATATTGATATGGAAGAAAATAATGAGTCATATAGATATGTTGGCATCAGTACGAAATATGCCCAATTTACATACACCGGGGCCGCAGTACGAAAAATACCCAATATTTAGACGTCGTGGCCAAAAACATATATAGGGAGGCAGTGCTCGCCGACCGGCCGTATTGTTCAAAATTTATGTTTATCATATTATTTTGGCAATGCTATATATAAATGATATCTTATACATATAATTCAATTATAGCGATATGGAAATACCATATTATATGTATAAAGAAAAAAAATGTATAATAAAATATACATTGACATACAAATATGGCTAGTTGTATGGATATGCCGTATTCATTATATGGATACGGCATATAGATTATATAAATATGACCAAAAAATATTTTATATTGATATGGCAAATAAAGAAATTACTTGAATATGGAAATAAAAGAAGTTATATTGATATGGAAGAAAATAATGAGTCATATAGATATGTTGGCATCAGTACGAAATATGCCCAATTTACATACACCGGGCCGCAGTACGAAAAATACCCAATATTTAGACGTCGTGGCCAAAAACATATATAGGGAGGCAGTGCTCGCCGACCGGCCGTATTGTTCAAAATTTATGTTTATCATATTATTTTGGCAATGCTATATATAAATGATATCTTATACATATAATTCAATTATAGCGATATGGAAATACCATATTATATGTATAAAGAAAAAAAATGTATAATAAAATATACATTGACATACAAATATGGCTAGTTGTATGGATATGCCGTATTCATTATATGGATACGGCATATAGATTATATAAATATGACCAAAAAATATTTTATATTGATATGGCAAATAAAGAAATTACTTGAATATGGAAATAAAAGAAGTTATATTGATATGGAAGAAAATAATGAGTCATATAGATATGTTGGCATCAGTACGAAATATGCCCAATTTACATACACCGGGGCCGCAGTACGAAAAATACCCAATATTTAGACGTCGTGGCCAAAAACATATATAGGGAGGCAGTGCTCGCCGACCGGCCGTATTGTTCAAAATTTATGTTTATCATATTATTTTGGCAATGCTATATATAAATGATATCTTATACATATAATTCAATTATAGCGATATGGAAATACCATATTATATGTATAAAGAAAAAAAATGTATAATAAAATATACATTGACATACAAATATGGCTAGTTGTATGGATATGCCGTATTCATTATATGGATACGGCATATAGATTATATAAATATGACCAAAAAATATTTTATATTGATATGGCAAATAAAGAAATTACTTGATATGGAAATAAAAGAAGTTATATTGATATGGAAGAAAATAATGAGTCATATAGATATGTTGGCATCAGTACGAAATATGCCCAATTTACATACACCGGGGCCGCAGTACGAAAAATACCCAATATTTAGACGTCGTGGCCAAAAACATATATAGGGAGGCAGTGCTCGCCGACCGGCCGTATTGTTCAAAATTTATGTTTATCATATTATTTTGGCAATGCTATATATAAATGATATCTTATACATATAATTCAATTATAGCGATATGGAAATACCATATTATATGTATAAAGAAAAAAATGTATAATAAAATATACATTGACATACAAATATGGCTAGTTGTATGGATATGCCGTATTCATTATATGGATACGGCATATAGATTATATGGATATGACCAAAAAATAATTCATAAAGAAATTATATGAATATGGCAGAAATAATTGGTTATATTAATATGATCAAATAATACTTTATATAAAAAAGTGAATATCTTTGGTTGGGTGGCAAAGAGAATTAAATATGCCCGATATATAGACGTCGTGGCCAAAAACTACTATAGGGTGAAGTGCTTGTCTGTTGGTCTATATATACATATAATATTTTATGCGTACACATTATTATTATAGATAGTTAATATCTATCGTATGGGTGGCAAACGGAATTAAATAATTTCGATATTTAGACGTCGTGGCCAAAAACTACTATAGGATGGTCAGTGGTTGTCCACCAATTAATTATTGAACAAACCATATGAATATCATATGCTGTTGTCAATATAATGTATATCAATAATAATAAAAAATAAGGATGGTACAGTAAGTAGTCCATCTACTATTGAACAAAATATATTATAATATATACTTTTGTTATCAATAGAACAACATATATTAAAATCAAAATATTATCCGTATAAAGTTGTTTCTTAAATGAAATTAAGACTTGGCTACGCGGTTAATATTATAAACCCATGATAATAAGTGAAACAGAGGTCAAGTTTCTATTATATATAGAATAACAAATTGTTTCCGACTTTTATCGTTAATCTTTGGTGGCAGGT
Source organism: Drosophila takahashii (assembly GCF_030179915.1). NCBI lineage: Eukaryota > Metazoa > Arthropoda > Insecta > Diptera > Drosophilidae > Drosophila > Drosophila takahashii. Next base: position 100,181 of record NW_027221651.1, read on the forward strand.
ATATATGATAATTTATATTAAATTATTATATCCCCTGTCGTTTGGGCACAGAGTATCGCTTGCCGGTACAATGTGTTTACAAAAAGCATTATAATAAAATATAATTGCAATATTAGTGATCAAAATAATTTCATATGCGCTCGGTTTTATATCATATATTACCAGAGAGTTATATGGAAAAGATAAATTTTAAATTTATCATCAAAATGCAAATGATTTAACTCAATATTTATATTGGTTAAACAAAAATTGTACATGTGTGGATACAATAATTATGTATGTTGAACAAAAATGATATTTTAGAATGAAATATGTATATATATATATAATAAAAACTTATAGAAAGAACAATATATATTGAAAATTGTGTTATAAAAAAGTTGTACTTTTTCTTTAACATCAATTATAAACTTGTTATATTAGTGGCGAAACAAGTAAAAATTAAAGAACGTATACGAATGCCATATAAAAATGGCCGTATTCGAATTAAAATAGAATTATTTCACAAAGCAAAAAAAAAATATTGAATTAAAATCAATATTTAAGAAAAACCGAACATATAAAATGGAAATAAAATCTATTATATTTATATTACTAATTTCTATTCAAAAAATATGAATGAAATATGAACGAAAACATTATTCTGGTTGATCCTGCCAGTAGTTATATGCTTGTCTCAAAGATTAAGCCATGCATGTCTAAGTACACACGAATTAAAAGTGAAACCGCAAAAGGCTCATTATATCAGTTATGGTTCCTTAGATCGTTAACAGTTACTTGGATAACTGTGGTAATTCTAGAGCTAATACATGCAATTAAAACATGAACCTTATGGGACATGTGCTTTTATTAGGCTAAAACCAAGCGATCGCAAGATCGTTATATTGGTTGAACTCTAGATAACATGCAGATCGTATGGTCTTGTACCGACGACAGATCTTTCAAATGTCTGCCCTATCAACTTTTGATGGTAGTATCTAGGACTACCATGGTTGCAACGGGTAACGGGGAATCAGGGTTCGATTCCGGAGAGGGAGCCTGAGAAACGGCTACCACATCTAAGGAAGGCAGCAGGCGCGTAAATTACCCACTCCCAGCTCGGGGAGGTAGTGACGAAAAATAACAATACAGGACTCATATCCGAGGCCCTGTAATTGGAATGAGTACACTTTAAATCCTTTAACAAGGACCAATTGGAGGGCAAGTCTGGTGCCAGCAGCCGCGGTAATTCCAGCTCCAATAGCGTATATTAAAGTTGTTGCGGTTAAAACGTTCGTAGTTGAACTTGTGCTTCATACGGGTAGTACAACTTACAATTGTGGTTAGTACTATACCTTTATGTATGTAAGCGTATTACCGGTGGAGTTCTTATATGTGTTTAAATACTTGTATTTTTTCATATGTTCCTCCTATTTAAAAACCTGCATTAGTGCTCTTAAACGAGTGTTATTGTGGGCCGGTACAATTACTTTGAACAAATTAGAGTGCTTAAAGCAGGCTTCAAATGCCTGAATATTCTGTGCATGGGATAATGAAATAAGACCTCTGTTCTGCTTTCATTGGTTTTCAGATCAAGAGGTAATGATTAATAGAAGCAGTTTGGGGGCATTAGTATTACGACGCGAGAGGTGAAATTCTTGGACCGTCGTAAGACTAACTTAAGCGAAAGCATTTGCCAAAGATGTTTTCATTAATCAAGAACGAAAGTTAGAGGTTCGAAGGCGATCAGATACCGCCCTAGTTCTAACCATAAACGATGCCAGCTAGCAATTGGGTGTAGCTACTTTTATGGCTCTCTCAGTCGCTTCCCGGGAAACCAAAGCTTTTGGGCTCCGGGGGAAGTATGGTTGCAAAGCTGAAACTTAAAGGAATTGACGGAAGGGCACCACCAGGAGTGGAGCCTGCGGCTTAATTTGACTCAACACGGGAAAACTTACCAGGTCCGAACATAAGTGTGTAAGACAGATTGATAGCTCTTTCTCGAATCTATGGGTGGTGGTGCATGGCCGTTCTTAGTTCGTGGAGTGATTTGTCTGGTTAATTCCGATAACGAACGAGACTCAAATATATTAAATAGATATCTTCAGGATTATGGTGTTGAAGCTTATATAGCCTTCATTCATGGTGGCAGTAAAATGTTTATTGTGTTTGAATGTGTTTATATAAGTGGAGCCGTACCTGTTGGTTTGTCCCATTATAAGGACACTAGCTTCTTAAATGGACAAATTGCGTCTAGCAATAATGAGATTGAGCAATAACAGGTCTGTGATGCCCTTAGATGTCCTGGGCTGCACGCGCGCTACAATGAAAGTATCAACGTGTATTTCCTAGACCGAGAGGTCCGGGTAAACCGCTGAACCACTTTCATGCTTGGGATTGTGAACTGAAACTGTTCACATGAACTTGGAATTCCCAGTAAGTGTGAGTCATTAACTCGCATTGATTACGTCCCTGCCCTTTGTACACACCGCCCGTCGCTACTACCGATTGAATTATTTAGTGAGGTCTCCGGACGTGATCACTGTGACGCCTTGTGTGTTACGGTTGTTTCGCAAAAGTTGACCGAACTTGATTATTTAGAGGAAGTAAAAGTCGTAACAAGGTTTCCGTAGGTGAACCTGCGGAAGGATCATTATTGTATAATATCCTTACCGTTAATAAAAAAATTTGTTAATACAAATTTAATACAAATTACCAATATATATATATATATACATAATAATTATCATAATAATTATACCAAAAATATGATCTTAAAAGTAAAAGATCAAATAAATTTCGAACAAGCAAATCGAAATATTGTAATAATATAATATTATTACAAATAAATTAAATAGAAACAAACATAAAATTCGAACAAGCAAATCGAATTATTAATATAATAAAATATATTTTATATATTTATTATAAACTTTTGTGTGTATATGGACCATAATATACACGCGTTGCGAGATGTATTGGCCAACTAATTTGATGATGATCATACATTGGATAATGCAACAACCTAAAATATACAATGTTGTACCTGGTTTCAGGTTAATGTTTTATATAAAATTATCAATATATATTAACAAACAAATGCCATTACAAATAATACTTTGATATATATTGTTTATATAAAACTAAGACATTTCGCAGCATTTATTTTAGGTATATAAATACATTTATTGAAGGAATTGATATATGCCAGTAAAATGGTGTATTTTTAATTTCTTTCAATAAAAACATATTTGACCAAATTTAAAACCAATATTATAAAACTCTAAGCGGTGGATCACTCGGCTCATGGGTCGATGAAGAACGCAGCAAACTGTGCGTCATCGTGTGAACTGCAGGACACATGAACATCGACATTTTGAACGCATATCGCAGTCCATGCTGTTATGTACTTTAATTAATTTTATAGTGCTGCTTGGACTACATATGGTTGAGGGTTGTAAGACTATGCTAATTAAGTTGTTTATACAAATTTTATAATAAAATTTTATAAGCATATGGTATATTATTGGATAAAAATAATTTAATTATTTTATTCATAATATTAACAAATATATGAAAAACATTATCTCACAATAGTAATTAAACTTTGAGAAAAACGAAGAGGAATATTTTCTTTTTCAATCAAATAATACTGAGAAATGTCTAGCATAAAATATTATCTAGAATTGTCTCTTATTAATGATTTGAAATATGAAAAACGTTGACAATATTATTATTCTTCGTTAATTCGTTACAAATAAATGCCATTAATATATATATACGTCAGCTTTAAACGAATTTAATAAAATGTTTTATCATTATATATAAAGAATTAATTGCAAATAAAAGTTATATACAACCTCAACTCATATGGACTACCCCCTGAATTTAAGCATATTAATTAGGGGAGGAAAAGAAACTAACAAGGATTTTCTTAGTAGCGGCGAGCGAAAAGAAATCAGTTCAGCACTAAGTCACTTTGTCTATATGGCAAATGTGAGATGCAGTGTATGGAGCGTCAATATTCTAGTATGAGAAATTAACGATTTAAGTCCTTCTTAAATGAGGCCATTTACCCATAGAGGGTGCCAGGCCCGTATAACGTTAATGATTACTAGATGATGTTTCCAAAGAGTCGTGTTGCTTGATAGTGCAGCACTAAGTGGGTGGTAAACTCCATCTAAAACTAAATATAACCATGAGACCGATAGTAAACAAGTACCGTGAGGGAAAGTTGAAAAGAACTCTGAATAGAGAGTTAAACAGTACGTGAAACTGCTTAGAGGTTAAGCCCGATGAACCTGAATATCCGTTATGGAAAATTCATCATTAAAATTGTAATATTTAAACAATATTATGATAATAGTGTGCATTTTTTCCATATAAGGACATTGTAATCTATTAGCATACCAAATTATCATAAAATATAACTTATAGTTTATTCAAATTAAATTGCTTGCATTTTAACACAGAATAAATGTTATTAATTTGATAAAGTGCTGATAGATTTATATGAATACAGTGCGTTAATTTTTCGGAATTATATAATGGCATGATTATCATTGATTTTTGTGTTTATTATATGCACTTGTAGGATTAACAATGCGAAAGATTCAGGATACCTTCGGGACCCGTCTTGAAACACGGACCAAGGAGTCTAACATATGTGCAAGTTATTGGGATATAAACCTAATAGCGTAATTAACTTGACTAATAATGGGATTAGTTTTTTAACTATTTATAGCTAATTAACACAATCCCGGGCGTTCTATATAGTTATGTATAATGATATTTATATTATTTATGCCTCTAACTGGAACGTACCTTGAGCATATATGCTGTGACCCGAAAGATGGTGAACTATACTTGATCAGGTTGAAGTCAGGGGAAACCCTGATGGAAGACCGAAACAGTTCTGACGTGCAAATCGATTGTCAGAATTGAGTATAGGGGCGAAAGACCAATCGAACCATCTAGTAGCTGGTTCCTTCCGAAGTTTCCCTCAGGATAGCTGGTGCATTTTAATATTATATAAAATAATCTTATCTGGTAAAGCGAATGATTAGAGGCCTTAGGGTCGAAACGATCTTAACCTATTCTCAAACTTTAAATGGGTAAGAACCTTAACTTTCTTGATATGAAGTTTAAGGTTATGATATAATGTGCCCAGTGGGCCACTTTTGGTAAGCAGAACTGGCGCTGTGGGATGAACCAAACGTAATGTTACGGTGCCCAAATTAACAACTCATGCAGATACCATGAAAGGCGTTGGTTGCTTAAAACAGCAGGACGGTGATCATGGAAGTCGAAATCCGCTAAGGAGTGTGTAACAACTCACCTGCCGAAGCAACTAGCCCTTAAAATGGATGGCGCTTAAGTTGTATACCTATACATTACCGCTAAAGTAGATGATTTATATTACTTGTGATATAAATTTTGAAACTTTAGTGAGTAGGAAGGTACAATGGTATGCGTAGAAGTGTTTGGCGTAAGCCTGCATGGAGCTGCCATTGGTACAGATCTTGGTGGTAGTAGCAAATAATCGAATGAGACCTTGGAGGACTGAAGTGGAGAAGGGTTTCGTGTGAACAGTGGTTGATCACGAGTTAGTCGGTCCTAAGTTCAAGGCGAAAGCCGAAAATTTTCAAGTAAAACCAAAAACGCAATATATACAAATCAAGCTAATATAATATACTTGAATAATTTTGAACGAAAGGGAATACGGTTCCAATTCCGTAACCTGTTGAGTATCCGTTTGTTATTAAATATGGGCCTCGTGCTCATCCTGGCAACAGGAACGACCATAAAGAAGCCGTCGAGAGATATCGGAAGAGTTTTCTTTTCTGTTTTATAGCCGTACTACCATGGAAGTCTTTCGCAGAGAGATATGGTAGATGGGCTAGAAGAGCATGACATATACTGTTGTGTCGATATTTTCTCCTCGGACCTTGAAAATTTATGGTGGGGACACGCAAACTTCTCAACAGGCCGTACCAATATCCGCAGCTGGTCTCCAAGGTGAAGAGTCTCTAGTCGATAGAATAATGTAGGTAAGGGAAGTCGGCAAATTAGATCCGTAACTTCGGGATAAGGATTGGCTCTGAAGATTGAGATAGTCGGGCTTGATTGGGAAACAATAACATGGTTTATGTGCTCGTTCTGGGTAAATAGAGTTTCTAGCATTTATGTTAGTTACTTGTTCCCCGGATAGTTAGTTACGTAGCCAATTGTGGAACTTTCTTGCTAAAATTTTTAAGAATACTAATTGGGTCAAACCAATTAGTTCTTATTAATTATAACGATTATCAATTAACAATCAATTCAGAACTGGCACGGACTTGGGGAATCCGACTGTCTAATTAAAACAAAGCATTGTGATGGCCCTAGCGGGTGTTGACACAATGTGATTTCTGCCCAGTGCTCTGAATGTCAAAGTGAAGAAATTCAAGTAAGCGCGGGTCAACGGCGGGAGTAACTATGACTCTCTTAAGGTAGCCAAATGCCTCGTCATCTAATTAGTGACGCGCATGAATGGATTAACGAGATTCCTACTGTCCCTATCTACTATCTAGCGAAACCACAGCCAAGGGAACGGGCTTGGAATAATTAGCGGGGAAAGAAGACCCTTTTGAGCTTGACTCTAATCTGGCAGTGTAAGGAGACATAAGAGGTGTAGAATAAGTGGGAGATATTAGACTTCGGTTTGGTATCGTCAATGAAATACCACTACTCTTATTGTTTCCTTACTTACTTGATTAAATGGAACGTGTATCATTTCCTAGCCATTATACGGATATATTTATTATATCTTATGGTATTGGGTTTTGATGCAAGCTTCTTGATCAAAGTATCACGAGTTTGTTATATAATCGCAAACAAATTCTTTAATAAAACGGTGCATTTATGTATTTTTGATTTGAAAATTTGGTATAACTCCAATTACTCAGGTATGATCCAATTCAAGGACATTGCCAGGTAGGGAGTTTGACTGGGGCGGTACATCTCTCAAATAATAACGGAGGTGTCCCAAGGCCAGCTCAGTGCGGACAGAAACCACACATAGAGCAAAAGGGCAAATGCTGACTTGATCTCGGTGTTCAGTACACACAGGGACAGCAAAAGCTCGGCCTATCGATCCTTTTGGTTTAAAGAGTTTTTAACAAGAGGTGTCAGAAAAGTTACCATAGGGATAACTGGCTTGTGGCGGCCAAGCGTTCATAGCGACGTCGCTTTTTGATCCTTCGATGTCGGCTCTTCCTATCATTGTGAAGCAAAATTCACCAAGCGTTGGATTGTTCACCCATGCAAGGGAACGTGAGCTGGGTTTAGACCGTCGTGAGACAGGTTAGTTTTACCCTACTAATGACAAAACGTTGTTGCGACAGCATTCCTGCGTAGTACGAGAGGAACCGCAGGTACGGACCAATGGCACAATACTTGTTCGAGCGAACAGTGGTATGACGCTACGTCCGTTGGATTATGCCTGAACGCCTCTAAGGTCGTATCCGTGCTGGACTGCAATGATAAATAAGGGGCAATTTGCATTGTATGGCTTCTAAACCATTTAAAGTTTATAATTTACTTTATAAACGACAATGGATGTGATGCCAATGTAATTTGTAACATAGTAAATTGGGAGGATCTTCGATCACCTGATGCCGCGCTAGTTACATATAAAAGCATTATTTAATACAATGACAAAGCCTAGAATCAATTGTAAACGACTTTTGTAACAGGCAAGGTGTTGTAAGTGGTTGAGCAGCTGCCATACTGCGATCCACTGAAGCTTATCCTTTGCTTGATGATTCGATAATAAACATAAATTTAATTGTGTTTATTTTGTTTGGCTTTTTTAAGTCAGAATATATATATATATATAAAATATATATATATAAAATAATAATTATATTTAAATAAATTTTATTTAAATATATTTAACAATGGTAGCCATATGTATCGTCATCCTATTAGTGACGCGTATAAAAATATTCTAAGTCCGAACATGCAAATAAGAGACATATGCAAGTATATGTACTTCTTAAGGTAGCCAACTGAATCGTCATCCTATTAGTGACGTGTATACAAATATTCTAAGTCCGAACATACAAGTAAGAGACATATGCAAGTATATGTACCTCTAAACCGCAAGAAGTCCAAAAAAAAAGCCACAACTCTTAAGGTAGCCAACTGAATCGTCATCCTATTAGTGACGTGTATAAAAATATTCTAAGTCCGAACATACAAATAAGAGACATATGCAAGTATATGTACCTCTTAAGGTAGCCAACTGAATCGTCATCCTATTAGTGACGCGTATAAAAATATTCTAAGTCCGAACATGCAAATAAGAGACATATGCAAGTATATGTACCTCTTAAGGTAGCCAACTGAATCGTCATCCTATTAGTGACGTGTATAAAAATATTCTAAGTCCGAACATACAAGTAAGAGACATATGCAAGTATATGTACCTCTTAAGGTAGCCAACTGAATCGTCATCCTATTAGTGACGTGTATAAAAATATTCTAAGTCCGAACATACAAGTAAGAGACATATGCAAGTATATGTACCTCTTAAGGTAGCCATATGTATCGTCATCCTATTAGTGACGTGTATAAAAATATTCCAAGTCCAAACATGAGTTATATGGATATGAAAATAATATTAAGTTCTAGTATGGATATGAAAAAAATGAGTTATATGGATATGGGAAAAATAACAAGTTCTAGTATGGATATGAAAAAAATGAGTTATGTGGATATGGGAAAAATAATAATTTCTAGTATGGATATGAAAAAAAAATGAGTTATATGGATATGGAAAAGAATACAGAGTTCTAGTATGGATATGGAAAAATGAGTTATATGAATATGGGAAAAATGATAAGTTCTAGTATGGATATGAAAATTGAGTTATATGCATATTAAACAAATAATAAGTTCTAGTATGGATATGGAATAAAATGAGTTATATAGATATGGCAAAAAATTTAATGTTCTAGTATGGATATGAAAAAAATTAGTTATATGAATATGGGAAAATTTATAAGTTCTAGTATGGATATGGGAAAAATAATAAGTTCTAGTATGGATATAAAAAAATATTGAGTTATATGGATATTAAAGAAATAATAAGTTCTAGTATGGATATGGAAAAAAATTAGTTATATTGATATGCTAAATAATGAGTTATATGCATATGGGAAAAATACTAAGTTGTAGTATGGATATGGGAAGAATACTGAGTTCTAGTATGGATATGGGAAAAATAATCAGTTCTAGTATGGATATGAAAAAATATTGAGTTTTATGGATATTGAAGAGATAATAAGCTCTAGTATGGATATGGAAAAAATTAATTATATTGTAATAGTAAATAATAAGTTATATGGATATAGGAAGAAAATTAGGTTCTAGTATGGATATGAAAAAATTAGTTCTATGGATATGGGAAAAATAAAAAGTTCTGGTATGGATATGGAAAAATATTAAGTTATATGGATATTTAAGAAATAATAAGTTCTAGTATGGATATGGAATAAAATGAGTTGTAGAGATATGGCAAAAATATAATGTTCTAGTATGGATATGAAAAAATTTAGTTATATGAATATGGGAAAATTTATAAGTTCTAGTATGGATATGGGAAAAAGAATAAGTTCTAGTATGGATATGAAAAAATATTGAGTTATATGAATATTAAAGAAATAATAAGTTCTAGTATGAATATGGAAAAATATTATTTATATTGATATGGTAAATAATGATTTATATGGATATGGATAAATACTAAATTCTAGTGTGGATATGGATAATTATATAGATTATAGAACAAAAAAATAAGTTATATGGATATGGTGGCATCAGTACGAAATATGCCCAATTTACATACACCGGAGCCGCAGTACGATAAATACCCAATATTTAGACGTCGTGGCCAAAAACATATATAGGGAGGCAGTGCTCGCCGACCGCCGTATTGTTCAAAATTTATGTTTTTCATATTATTTTGCAATGCTATATATAAATGATATCTTATACATATAATTCAATTATAGCGATATGGAAATACCATATTATATGTATAAAGAAAAAAAATGTATAATAAAATATACATTGACATACAAATATGGCTAGTTGTATGGATATGCCGTATTCATTATATGGATACGGCATATAGATTATATAAATATGACCAAAAAATATTTTATATTGATATGGCAAATAAAGAAATTACTTGAATATGGAAATAAAAGAAGTTATATTGATATGGAAGAAAATAATGAGTCATATAGATATGTTGGCATCAGTACGAAATATGCCCAATTTACATACACCGGGGCCGCAGTACGAAAAATACCCAATATTTAGACGTCGTGGCCAAAAACATATATAGGGAGGCAGTGCTCGCCGACCGGCCGTATTGTTCAAAATTTATGTTTATCATATTATTTTGGCAATGCTATATATAAATGATATCTTATACATATAATTCAATTATAGCGATATGGAAATACCATATTATATGTATAAAGAAAAAAAATTTATAATAAAATATACATTGACATACAAATATTTCTAGTTGTATTGATATGCCGTATTCATTATATGGATACGGCATATAGATTATATATATATTAACAAAAAAAATTTTATATTGATATGGCAAATAAAGAAATTACTCGAATATGGAAATAAAAGAAGTTATATTGATATGGAAGAAAATAATGAGTCATATAGATATGTTGGCATCAGTACGAAATATGCCCAATTTACATACACCGGTGCCGCAGTACGAAAAATACCCAATATTTAGACGTCGTGGCCAAAAACATATATAGGGAGGCAGTGCTCGCCGACCGGCCGTATTGTTCAAAATTTATGTTTATCATATTATTTTGGCAATGCTATATATAAATGATATCTTATACATATAATTCAATTATAGCGATATGGAAATACCATATTATATGTATAAAGAAAAAAAATGTATAATAAAATATACATTGACATACAAATATGGCTAGTTGTATGGATATGCCGTATTCATTATATGGATACGGCATATAGATTATATAAATATGACCAAAAAATATTTTATATTGATATGGCAAATAAAGAAATTACTTGAATATGGAAATAAAAGAAGTTATATTGATATGGAAGAAAATAATGAGTCATATAGATATGTTGGCATCAGTACGAAATATGCCCAATTTACATACACCGGGGCCGCAGTACGAAAAATACCCAATATTTAGACGTCGTGGCCAAAAACATATATAGGGAGGCAGTGCTCGCCGACCGGCCGTATTGTTCAAAATTTATGTTTATCATATTATTTTGGCAATGCTATATATAAATGATATCTTATACATATAATTCAATTATAGCGATATGGAAATACCATATTATATGTATAAAGAAAAAAAATGTATAATAAAATATACATTGACATACAAATATGGCTAGTTGTATGGATATGCCGTATTCATTATATGGATACGGCATATAGATTATATAAATATGACCAAAAAATATTTTATATTGATATGGCAAATAAAGAAATTACTTGAATATGATAAAGAAATAAAATGAAAGAAGTTATATTGATATGGAAGAAAATAATGAGTCATATAGATATGTTGGCATCAGTACGAAATATGCCCAATCTACATACACCGGGGCCGCAGTACGAAAAATACCCAATATTTAGACGTCGTGGCCAAAAACATATATAGGGAGGCAGTGCTCGCCGACCGGGCGTATTGTTCAAAATTTATGTTTATCATATTATTTTGGCAATGCTATATATAAATGATATCTTATACATATA
>NW_027221652.1:0-45000 GCF_030179915.1 Drosophila takahashii
CAGCCATTTGAAATACCATTTTTGGGTGTGCCTGGGAGCTTCAAGGACCTCAACGATTTCGTTGCGCCGGCCAGGCCCACAACACTCTCCTCCTCATCCGAAGAGGCATCGGATAGCTGGCGGGGCGACAGGCGGCAACCGCGCTGAATATATTGCGACAACCGATCCACGGAGGCCAGGATCAGGCCGAGGAAAGGAGGCGAGGGCTTCAGCGGTCGCGACAAGTACTCCGGATGATATTGCGTGGCCACGAAATACGGATGGCCACTGAGCTCGATGATTTCCATCCTGGTCTTGTCCTCATCGGTGCCCACAAATCGCATGCCGTGCTCCTCCAGCCGCGGCACATACTTGGGATTAACCTCGTACCGATGCCGATGTCGCTCCTCCACCGTCTTGGGATTACCGTACAGCTGACGGATGACACTGGGACCCTCGGCGAAAACAGTAGTTCGTTTGCCCAATCGCATGGTGCCACCCAATTGACCCGTGTGATGCTCCGGCATATCGATGACCAGGGCATTGGCTGTTTTCGGGTCGATTTCCGTGGTGTTGGCATCCTTAAGACCCAGTTTACTGCGGGCAAACTCAATCACGGCCGCCTGCAGACCCAAACAGATGCCCAGCAACGGTTTACGATTCTCTCGCGCCCACTGACATGCTCTGATTTTGCCCTCCATGCCACGGGAACCGAAGCCACCGGGCACCAGGATGCCATCGCTTTCGCACAGCTTCTGCCACTCCTTGTGGTATTTGCTCGGCTCCGACTGCAGAGTTTCCTCCTCCAGCTGACAGGATTCAATGAAGACCAGCTCTAGTTTGCGGTTTACGGCCAGAGCGGCATGTTGCAGAGCCTTCACCACGGAGGCGTACGAGTCCGTGAACTTGGTGTATTTGCCCACGACGGCAATGGTAACTTCGCGGCGAACGGTTTCCGTGCGGCGGGCCAAATCGCGCCATTGCTGAAGGCATTTGGTCCTCTTGCTCATGTCAATATTCAGCTGCAGTCGCTCGTTGAGGTACTCTATCACTCCATTCTGCTCCATCAGCAGCGGCACATGATAAATGGAGTTCAAGTCATGGATGCATATCACCTGATCCGGAGTTGAGGTTGAGGTTGAGGTTGAGGTTGTATATAACTTTTATTTGCAATTAATTCTTTATATATAATGATAAAACATTTTATTAAATTCGTTTAAAGCTGACGTATATATATATTAATGGCATTTATTTGTAACGAATTAACGAAGAATAATAATATTGTCAACGTTTTTCATATTTCAAATCATTAATAAGAGACAATTCTAGATAATATTTTATGCTAGACATTTCTCAGTATTATTTGATTGAAAAAGAAAATATTCCTCTTCGTTTTTCTCAAAGTTTAATTACTATTGTGAGATAATGTTTTTCATATATTTGTTAATATTATGAATAAAATAATTAAATTATTTTTATCCAATAATATACCATATGCTTATAAAATTTTATTATAAAATTTGTATAAACAACTTAATTAGCATAGTCTTACAACCCTCAACCATATGTAGTCCAAGCAGCACTATAAAATTAATTAAAGTACATAACAGCATGGACTGCGATATGCGTTCAAAATGTCGATGTTCATGTGTCCTGCAGTTCACACGATGACGCACAGTTTGCTGCGTTCTTCATCGACCCATGAGCCGAGTGATCCACCGCTTAGAGTTTTATAATATTGGTTTTAAATTTGGTCAAATATGTTTTTATTGAAAGAAATTAAAAATACACCATTTTACTGGCATATATCAATTCCTTCAATAAATGTATTTATATACCTAAAATAAATGCTGCGAAATGTCTTAGTTTTATATAAACAATATATATCAAAGTATTATTTGTAATGGCATTTGTTTGTTAATATATATTGATAATTTTATATAAAACATTAACCTGAAACCAGGTACAACATTGTATATTTTAGGTTGTTGCATTATCCAATGTATGATCATCATCAAATTAGTTGGCCAATACATCTCGCAACGCGTGTATATTATGGTCCATATACACACAAAAGTTTATAATAAATATATAAAATATATTTTATTATATTAATAATTCGATTTGCTTGTTCGAATTTTATGTTTGTTTCTATTTAATTTATTTGTAATAATATTATATTATTACAATATTTCGATTTGCTTGTTCGAAATTTATTTGATCTTTTACTTTTAAGATCATATTTTTGGTATAATTATTATTATAATTATTATGTATATATATATATATATTGGTAATTTGTATTAAATTTGTATTAACAAATTTTTTTTATTAACGGTAAGGATATTATACAATAATGATCCTTCCGCAGGTTCACCTACGGAAACCTTGTTACGACTTTTACTTCCTCTAAATAATCAAGTTCGGTCAACTTTTGCGAAACAACCGTAACACACAAGGCGTCACAGTGATCACGTCCGGAGACCTCACTAAATAATTCAATCGGTAGTAGCGACGGGCGGTGTGTACAAAGGGCAGGGACGTAATCAATGCGAGTTAATGACTCACACTTACTGGGAATTCCAAGTTCATGTGAACAGTTTCAGTTCACAATCCCAAGCATGAAAGTGGTTCAGCGGTTTACCCGGACCTCTCGGTCTAGGAAATACACGTTGATACTTTCATTGTAGCGCGCGTGCAGCCCAGGACATCTAAGGGCATCACAGACCTGTTATTGCTCAATCTCATTATTGCTAGACGCAATTTGTCCATTTAAGAAGCTAGTGTCCTTATAATGGGACAAACCAACAGGTACGGCTCCACTTATATAAACACATTCAAACACAATAAACATTTTACTGCCACCATGAATGAAGGCTATATAAGCTTCAACACCATAATCCTGAAGATATCTATTTAATATATTTGAGTCTCGTTCGTTATCGGAATTAACCAGACAAATCACTCCACGAACTAAGAACGGCCATGCACCACCACCCATAGATTCGAGAAAGAGCTATCAATCTGTCTTACACACTTATGTTCGGACCTGGTAAGTTTTCCCGTGTTGAGTCAAATTAAGCCGCAGGCTCCACTCCTGGTGGTGCCCTTCCGTCAATTCCTTTAAGTTTCAGCTTTGCAACCATACTTCCCCCGGAGCCCAAAAGCTTTGGTTTCCCGGGAAGCGACTGAGAGAGCCATAAAAGTAGCTACACCCAATTGCTAGCTGGCATCGTTTATGGTTAGAACTAGGGCGGTATCTGATCGCCTTCGAACCTCTAACTTTCGTTCTTGATTAATGAAAACATCTTTGGCAAATGCTTTCGCTTAAGTTAGTCTTACGACGGTCCAAGAATTTCACCTCTCGCGTCGTAATACTAATGCCCCCAAACTGCTTCTATTAATCATTACCTCTTGATCTGAAAACCAATGAAAGCAGAACAGAGGTCTTATTTCATTATCCCATGCACAGAATATTCAGGCATTTGAAGCCTGCTTTAAGCACTCTAATTTGTTCAAAGTAATTGTACCGGCCCACAATAACACTCGTTTAAGAGCACTAATGCAGGTTTTTAAATAGGAGGAACATATGAAAAAATACAAGTATTTAAACACATATAAGAACTCCACCGGTAATACGCTTACATACATAAAGGTATAGTACTAACCACAATTGTAAGTTGTACTACCCGTATGAAGCACAAGTTCAACTACGAACGTTTTAACCGCAACAACTTTAATATACGCTATTGGAGCTGGAATTACCGCGGCTGCTGGCACCAGACTTGCCCTCCAATTGGTCCTTGTTAAAGGATTTAAAGTGTACTCATTCCAATTACAGGGCCTCGGATATGAGTCCTGTATTGTTATTTTTCGTCACTACCTCCCCGAGCTGGGAGTGGGTAATTTACGCGCCTGCTGCCTTCCTTAGATGTGGTAGCCGTTTCTCAGGCTCCCTCTCCGGAATCGAACCCTGATTCCCCGTTACCCGTTGCAACCATGGTAGTCCTAGATACTACCATCAAAAGTTGATAGGGCAGACATTTGAAAGATCTGTCGTCGGTACAAGACCATACGATCTGCATGTTATCTAGAGTTCAACCAATATAACGATCTTGCGATCGCTTGGTTTTAGCCTAATAAAAGCACATGTCCCATAAGGTTCATGTTTTAATTGCATGTATTAGCTCTAGAATTACCACAGTTATCCAAGTAACTGTTAACGATCTAAGGAACCATAACTGATATAATGAGCCTTTTGCGGTTTCACTTTTAATTCGTGTGTACTTAGACATGCATGGCTTAATCTTTGAGACAAGCATATAACTACTGGCAGGATCAACCAGAATAATGTTTTCGTTCATATTTCATTCATATTTTTTGAATAGAAATTAGTAATATAAATATAATAGATTTTATTTCCATATTATATGTTCGTTTTTTCTTAAATATTGATTTTAATTCAATATTTTTTTTTTGCTTTGTGAAATAATTCTATTTTAATTCGATTACGGCCATTTTTATATGGCATTCGTATACGTTCTTTAATTTTTACTTGTTTCGCCACTAATATAACAAGTTTATAATTGATGTTAAAGAAAAAGTACAACTTTTTTATAACACAATTTTCAATATATATTGTTCTTTCTATAAGTTTTTATTATATTATATATACATATTTCATTCTAAAATATCATTTTTGATCAACATACATAATTATTGTATCCACACATGTACAATTTTTGTTTAACCAATATAAATATTGAGTTAAATCATTTGCATTTTGATGATAAATTTAAAATTTATCTTTTCCATATAACTCTCTGGTAATATATGATATAAAACCGAGCGCATATGAAATTATTTTGATCACTAATATTGCAATTATATTTTATTATAATGCTTTTTGTAAACACATTGTACCGGCAAGCGATACTCTGTGCCCAAACGACAGGGGATATAATAATTTAATATAAATTATCATATATACCTGCCACCAAAGATTAACGATAAAAGTCGGAAACAATTTGTTATTCTATATATAATAGAAACTTGACCTCTGTTTCACCTTATTATCATGGGTTTATAATATTAACCGCGTAGCCAAGTCTTAATTTCATTTAAGAAACAAATTTATACGGATAATATTTTGATTTTAATATATGTTGTTCTATTGATAACAAAAGTATATATTATAATATATTTTGTTCAATAGTAGATGGACTACTTACTGTACCATCCTTATTTTTTATTATTATTGATATACATTATATTGACAACAGCATATGATATTCATATGGTTTGTTCAATAATTAATTGGTGGACAACCACTGACCATCCTATAGTAGTTTTTGGCCACGACGTCTAAATATCGAAATTATTTAATTCCGTTTGCCACCCATACGATAGATATTAACTATCTATAATAATGTGTACGCATAAAATATTATATGTATATATATAGACCAACAGACAAGCACTTCACCCTATAGTAGTTTTTGGCCACGACGTCTATATATCGGGCATATTTAATTCTCTTTGCCACCCAACCAAAGATATTCACTTTTTTATATAAAGTATTATTTGATCATATTAATATAACCAATTATTTCTGCCATATTCATATAATTTCTTTATGAATTATTTTTTGGTCATATCCATATAATCTATATGCCGTATCCATATAATGAATACGGCATATCCATACAACTAGCCATATTTGTATGTCAATGTATATTTTATTATACATTTTTTTTCTTTATACATATAATATGGTATTTCCATATCGCTATAATTGAATTATATGTATAAGATATCATTTATATATAGCATTGCCAAAATAATATGATAAACATAAATTTTGAACAATACGGCCGGTCGGCGAGCACTGCCTCCCTATATATGTTTTTGGCCACGACGTCTAAATATTGGGTATTTTTCGTACTGCGGCCCCGGTGTATGTAAATTGGGCATATTTCGTACTGATGCCAACATATCTATATGACTCATTATTTTCTTCCATATCAATATAACTTCTTTTATTTCCATATTCAAGTAATTTCTTTATTTGCCATATCAATATAAAATATTTTTTGGTCATATTTATATAATCTATATGCCGTATCCATATAATGAATACGGCATATCCATACAACTAGCCATATTTGTATGTCAATGTATATTTTATTATACATTTTTTTTCTTTATACATATAATATGGTATTTCCATATCGCTATAATTGAATTATATGTATAAGATATCATTTATATATAGCATTGCCAAAATAATATGATAAACATAAATTTTGAACAATACGGCCGGTCGGCGAGCACTGCCTCCCTATATATGTTTTTGGCCACGACGTCTAAATATTGGGTATTTTTCGTACTGCGGCCCCGGTGTATGTAAATTGGGCATATTTCGTACTGATGCCAACATATCTATATGACTCATTATTTTCTTCCATATCAATATAACTTCTTTTATTTCCATATTCAAGTAATTTCTTTATTTGCCATATCAATATAAAATATTTTTTGGTCATATTTATATAATCTATATGCCGTATCCATATAATGAATACGGCATATCCATACAACTAGCCATATTTGTATGTCAATGTATATTTTATTATACATTTTTTTTCTTTATACATATAATATGGTATTTCCATATCGCTATAATTGAATTATATGTATAAGATATCATTTATATATAGCATTGCCAAAATAATATGATAAACATAAATTTTGAACAATACGGCCGGTCGGCGAGCACTGCCTCCCTATATATGTTTTTGGCCACGACGTCTAAATATTGGGTATTTTTCGTACTGCGGCCCCGGTATATGTAAATTGGGCATATTTCGTACTGATGCCAACATATCTATATGACTCATTATTTTCTTCCATATCAATATAACTTCTTTTATTTCCATATTCAAGTAATTTCTTTATTTGCCATATCAATATAAAATATTTTTTGGTCATATTTATATAATCTATATGCCGTATCCATATAATGAATACGGCATATCCATACAACTAGCCATATTTGTATGTCAATGTATATTTTATTATACATTTTTTTTCTTTATACATATAATATGGTATTTCCATATTGCTATAATTGAATTATATGTATAAGATATCATTTATATATAGCATTGCCAAAATAATATGATAAACATAAATTTTGAACAATACGGCCGGTCGGCGAGCACTGCCTCCCTATATATGTTTTTGGCCACGACGTCTAAATATTGGGTATTTTTCGTACTGCGGCCCCGGTGTATGTAAATTGGGCATATTTCGTACTGATGCCAACATATCTATATGACTCATTATTTTCTTCCATATCAATATAACTTCTTTTATTTCCATATTCAAGTAATTTCTTTATTTGCCATATCAATATAAAATATTTTTTGGTCATATTTATATAATCTATATGCCGTATCCATATAATGAATACGGCATATCCATACAACTAGCCATATTTGTATGTCAATGTATATTTTATTATACATTTTTTTTCTTTATACATATAATATGGTATTTCCATATCGCTATAATTGAATTATATGTATAAGATATCATTTATATATAGCATTGCCAAAATAATATGATAAACATAAATTTTGAACAATACGGCCGGTCGGCGAGCACTGCCTCCCTATATATGTTTTTGGCCACGACGTCTAAATATTGGGTATTTATCGTACTGCGGCTCCGGTGTATGTAAATTGGGCATATTTCGTACTGATGCCACCATATCCATATAACTTATTTTTTGTTCTATATCTATATAATTAATTTTTTTTCCATACCTATAACTATTAAACTAATTTTTTTCCATATCCATATTTGAACTTATTATTTTTCCCATATCCATATAACTCGTTTTTTCCATATCCACACTAGAATTTAGTATTTATCCCATATCCATATAAATCATTATTTACCATATCAATATAAATAATATTTTTCAATATTCATACTAGAACTTATTATTTCTTTAATATTCATATAACTCAATATTTTTTCATATCCATACTAGAACTTATTCTTTTTCCCATATCCATACTAGAACTTATAAATTTTCCCATATTCATATAACTAATTTTTTTCATATCCATACTAGAACATTATATTTTTGCCATATCTCTACAACTCATTTTATTCCATATCCATACTAGAACTTATTATTTCTTAAATATCCATATAACTTAATATTTTTCCATATCCATACCAGAACTTTTTATTTTTCCCATATCCATAGAACTAATTTTTTTCATATCCATACTAGAACCTAATTTTCTTCCTATATCCATATAACTTATTATTTACTATTACAATATAATTAATTTTTTCCATATCCATACTAGAGCTTATTATCTCTTCAATATCCATAAAACTCAATATTTTTTCATATCCATACTAGAACTGATTATTTTTCCCATATCCATACTAGAACTCAGTATTCTTCCCATATCCATACTACAACTTAGTATTTTTCCCATATGCATATAACTCATTATTTAGCATATCAATATAACTAATTTTTTTCCATATCCATACTAGAACTTATTATTTCTTTAATATCCATATAACTCAATATTTTTTTATATCCATACTAGAACTTATTATTTTTCCCATATCCATACTAGAACTTATAAATTTTCCCATATTCATATAACTAATTTTTTTCATATCCATACTAGAACATTAAATTTTTTGCCATATCTATATAACTCATTTTATTCCATATCCATACTAGAACTTATTATTTCTTTAATATCCATATAACTCAATATTTTTTCATATCCATACTAGAACTTATCATTTTTCCCATATTCATATAACTCATTTTTCCATATCCATACTAGAACTCTGTATTCTTTTCCATATCCATATAACTCATTTTTTTTTCATATCCATACTAGAACTTATTATTTTTCCCATATCCACATAACTCATTTTTTTCATATCCATACTAGAACTTGTTATTTTTCCCATATCCATATAACTCATTTTTTTCATATCCATACTAGAACTTAATATTATTTTCATATCCATATAACTCATGTTTGGACTTGGAATATTTTTATACACGTCACTAATAGGATGACGATTCAATCATCTATTTTAAGAGGAACATTGACTTGCATATGTCTCTTACTTGCATGTTCGGACTTAGAATATTTTTATACACGTCACTAATAGGATGACGATTCAGTTGGCTACCTTAAGAGGTACATATACTTGCATATGTCTCTTACTTGTATGTTCGGACTTAGAATATTTTTATACACGTCACTAATAGGATGACGATTCAGTTGGCTACCTTAAGAGGTACATATACTTGCATATGTCTCTTACTTGTATGTTCGGACTTAGAATATTTTTATACACGTCACTAATAGGATGACGATTCAGTTGGCTACCTTAAGAGGTTCATATACTTGCATATGTCTCTTATTTGCATGTTCGGACTTAGAATATTTTTATACGCGTCACTAATAGGATGACGATTCAGTTGGCTACCTTAAGAGGTACATATACTTGCATATGTCTCTTATTTGCATGTTCGGACTTAGAATATTTGTATACGCGTCACTAATAGGATGACGATTCAGTTGGCTACCTTAAGAGGTACATATACTTGCATATGTCTCTTACTTGTATGTTCGGACTTAGAATATTTGTATACACGTCACTAATAGGATGACGATTCAGTTGGCTACCTTAAGAAGTACATATACTTGCATATGTCTCTTATTTGCATGTTCGGACTTAGAATATTTTTATACGCGTCACTAATAGGATGACGATACATATGGCTACCATTGTTAAATATATTTAAATAAAATTTATTTAAATATAATTATTATTTTATATATATATATTTTATATATATATATATTCTGACTTAAAAAAGCCAAACAAAATAAACACAATTAAATTTATGTTTATTATCGAATCATCAAGCAAAGGATAAGCTTCAGTGGATCGCAGTATGGCAGCTGCTCAACCACTTACAACACCTTGCCTGTTACAAAAGTCGTTTACAATTGATTCTAGGCTTTGTCATTGTATTAAATAATGCTTTTATATGTAACTAGCGCGGCATCAGGTGATCGAAGATCCTCCCAATTTACTATGTTACAAATTACATTGGCATCACATCCATTGTCGTTTATAAAGTAAATTATAAACTTTAAATGGTTTAGAAGCCATACAATGCAAATTGCCCCTTATTTATCATTGCAGTCCAGCACGGATACGACCTTAGAGGCGTTCAGGCATAATCCAACGGACGTAGCGTCATACCACTGTTCGCTCGAACAAGTATTGTGCCATTGGTCCGTACCTGCGGTTCCTCTCGTACTACGCAGGAATGCTGTCGCAACAACGTTTTGTCATTAGTAGGGTAAAACTAACCTGTCTCACGACGGTCTAAACCCAGCTCACGTTCCCTTGCATGGGTGAACAATCCAACGCTTGGTGAATTTTGCTTCACAATGATAGGAAGAGCCGACATCGAAGGATCAAAAAGCGACGTCGCTATGAACGCTTGGCCGCCACAAGCCAGTTATCCCTATGGTAACTTTTCTGACACCTCTTGTTAAAAACTCTTTAAACCAAAAGGATCGATAGGCCGAGCTTTTGCTGTCCCTGTGTGTACTGAACACCGAGATCAAGTCAGCATTTGCCCTTTTGCTCTATGTGTGGTTTCTGTCCGCACTGAGCTGGCCTTGGGACACCTCCGTTATTATTTGAGAGATGTACCGCCCCAGTCAAACTCCCTACCTGGCAATGTCCTTGAATTGGATCATACCTGAGTAATTGGAGTTATACCAAATTTTCAAATCAAAAATACATAAATGCACCGTTTTATTAAAGAATTTGTTTGCGATTATATAACAAACTCGTGATACTTTGATCAAGAAGCTTGCATCAAAACCCAATACCATAAGATATAATAAATATATCCGTATAATGGCTAGGAAATGATACACGTTCCATTTAATCAAGTAAGTAAGGAAACAATAAGAGTAGTGGTATTTCATTGACGATACCAAACCGAAGTCTAATATCTCCCACTTATTCTACACCTCTTATGTCTCCTTACACTGCCAGATTAGAGTCAAGCTCAAAAGGGTCTTCTTTCCCCGCTAATTATTCCAAGCCCGTTCCCTTGGCTGTGGTTTCGCTAGATAGTAGATAGGGACAGTAGGAATCTCGTTAATCCATTCATGCGCGTCACTAATTAGATGACGAGGCATTTGTTACATAGTCATAGTTACTCCCGCCGTTGACCCGCGCTTACTTGAATTTCTTCACTTTGACATTCAGAGCACTGGGCAGAAATCACATTGTGTCAACACCCGCTAGGGCCATCACAATGCTTTGTTTTAATTAGACAGTCGGATTCCCCAAGTCCGTGCCAGTTCTGAATTGATTGTTAATTGATAATCGTTATAATTAATAAGAACTAATTGGTTTGACCCAATTAGTATTCTTAAAAATTTTAGCAAGAAAGTTCCACAATTGGCTACGTAACTAACTATCCGGGGAACAAGTAACTAACATAAATGCTAGAAACTCTATTTACCCAGAACGAGCACATAAACCATGTTATTGTTTCCCAATCAAGCCCGACTATCTCAATCTTCAGAGCCAATCCTTATCCCGAAGTTACGGATCTAATTTGCCGACTTCCCTTACCTACATTATTCTATCGACTAGAGACTCTTCACCTTGGAGACCAGCTGCGGATATTGGTACGGCCTGTTGAGAAGTTTGCGTGTCCCCACCATAAATTTTCAAGGTCCGAGGAGAAAATATCGACACAACAGTATATGGCATGCTCTTCTAGCCCATCTACCATATCTCTCTGCGAAAGACTTCCATGGTAGTACGGCTATAAAACAGAAAAGAAAACTCTTCCGATATCTCTCGACGGCTTCTTTATGGTCGTTCCTGTTGCCAGGATGAGCACGAGGCCCATATTTAATAACAAACGGATACTCAACAGGTTACGGAATTGGAACCGTATTCCCTTTCGTTCAAAATTATTCAAGTATATTATATTAGCTTGATTTGTATATATTGCGTTTTTGGTTTTACTTGAAAATTTTCGGCTTTCGCCTTGAACTTAGGACCGACTAACTCGTGATCAACCACTGTTCACACGAAACCCTTCTCCACTTCAGTCCTCCAAGGTCTCATTCGATTATTTGCTACTACCACCAAGATCTGTACCAATGGCAGCTCCATGCAGGCTTACGCCAAACACTTCTACGCATACCATTGTACCTTCCTACTCACTAAAGTTTCAAAATTTATATCACAAGTAATATAAATCATCTACTTTAGCGGTAATGTATAGGTATACAACTTAAGCGCCATCCATTTTAAGGGCTAGTTGCTTCGGCAGGTGAGTTGTTACACACTCCTTAGCGGATTTCGACTTCCATGATCACCGTCCTGCTGTTTTAAGCAACCAACGCCTTTCATGGTATCTGCATGAGTTGTTAATTTGGGCACCGTAACATTACGTTTGGTTCATCCCACAGCGCCAGTTCTGCTTACCAAAAGTGGCCCACTGGGCACATTATATCATAACCTTAAACTTCATATCAAGAAAGTTAAGGTTCTTACCCATTTAAAGTTTGAGAATAGGTTAAGATCGTTTCGACCCTAAGGCCTCTAATCATTCGCTTTACCAGATAAGATTATTTTATATAATATTAAAATGCACCAGCTATCCTGAGGGAAACTTCGGAAGGAACCAGCTACTAGATGGTTCGATTGGTCTTTCGCCCCTATACTCAATTCTGACAATCGATTTGCACGTCAGAACTGTTTCGGTCTTCCATCAGGGTTTCCCCTGACTTCAACCTGATCAAGTATAGTTCACCATCTTTCGGGTCACAGCATATATGCTCAAGGTACGTTCCAGTTAGAGGCATAAATAATATAAATATCATTATACATAACTATATAGAACGCCCCGGGATTGTGTTAATTAGCTATAAATAGTTAAAAAACTAATCCCATTATTAGTCAAGTTAATTACGCTATTAGGTTTATATCCCAATAACTTGCACATATGTTAGACTCCTTGGTCCGTGTTTCAAGACGGGTCCCGAAGGTATCCTGAATCTTTCGCATTGTTAATCCTACAAGTGCATATAATAAACACAAAAATCAATGATAATCATGCCATTATATAATTCCGAAAAATTAACGCACTGTATTCATATAAATCTATCAGCACTTTATCAAATTAATAACATTTATTCTGTGTTAAAATGCAAGCAATTTAATTTGAATAAACTATAAGTTATATTTTATGATAAATTTGGTATGCTAATAGATTACAATGTCCTTATATGGAAAAAATGCACACTATTATCATAATATTGTTTAAATATTACAATTTTAATGATGAATTTTCCATAACGGATATTCAGGTTCATCGGGCTTAACCTCTAAGCAGTTTCACGTACTGTTTAACTCTCTATTCAGAGTTCTTTTCAACTTTCCCTCACGGTACTTGTTTACTATCGGTCTCATGGTTATATTTAGTTTTAGATGGAGTTTACCACCCACTTAGTGCTGCACTATCAAGCAACACGACTCTTTGGAAACATCATCTAGTAATCATTAACGTTATACGGGCCTGGCACCCTCTATGGGTAAATGGCCTCATTTAAGAAGGACTTAAATCGTTAATTTCTCATACTAGAATATTGACGCTCCATACACTGCATCTCACATTTGCCATATAGACAAAGTGACTTAGTGCTGAACTGATTTCTTTTCGCTCGCCGCTACTAAGAAAATCCTTGTTAGTTTCTTTTCCTCCCCTAATTAATATGCTTAAATTCAGGGGGTAGTCCCATATGAGTTGAGGTTGTATATAACTTTTATTTGCAATTAATTCTTTATATATAATGATAAAACATTTTATTAAATTCGTTTAAAGCTGACGTATATATATATTAATGGCATTTATTTGTAACGAATTAACGAAGAATAATAATATTGTCAACGTTTTTCATATTTCAAATCATTAATAAGAGACAATTCTAGATAATATTTTATGCTAGACATTTCTCAGTATTATTTGATTGAAAAAGAAAATATTCCTCTTCGTTTTTCTCAAAGTTTAATTACTATTGTGAGATAATGTTTTTCATATATTTGTTAATATTATGAATAAAATAATTAAATTATTTTTATCCAATAATATACCATATGCTTATAAAATTTTATTATAAAATTTGTATAAACAACTTAATTAGCATAGTCTTACAACCCTCAACCATATGTAGTCCAAGCAGCACTATAAAATTAATTAAAGTACATAACAGCATGGACTGCGATATGCGTTCAAAATGTCGATGTTCATGTGTCCTGCAGTTCACACGATGACGCACAGTTTGCTGCGTTCTTCATCGACCCATGAGCCGAGTGATCCACCGCTTAGAGTTTTATAATATTGGTTTTAAATTTGGTCAAATATGTTTTTATTGAAAGAAATTAAAAATACACCATTTTACTGGCATATATCAATTCCTTCAATAAATGTATTTATATACCTAAAATAAATGCTGCGAAATGTCTTAGTTTTATATAAACAATATATATCAAAGTATTATTTGTAATGGCATTTGTTTGTTAATATATATTGATAATTTTATATAAAACATTAACCTGAAACCAGGTACAACATTGTATATTTTAGGTTGTTGCATTATCCAATGTATGATCATCATCAAATTAGTTGGCCAATACATCTCGCAACGCGTGTATATTATGGTCCATATACACACAAAAGTTTATAATAAATATATAAAATATATTTTATTATATTAATAATTCGATTTGCTTGTTCGAATTTTATGTTTGTTTCTATTTAATTTATTTGTAATAATATTATATTATTACAATATTTCGATTTGCTTGTTCGAAATTTATTTGATCTTTTACTTTTAAGATCATATTTTTGGTATAATTATTATTATAATTATTATGTATATATATATATATATTGGTAATTTGTATTAAATTTGTATTAACAAATTTTTTTATTAACGGTAAGGATATTATACAATAATGATCCTTCCGCAGGTTCACCTACGGAAACCTTGTTACGACTTTTACTTCCTCTAAATAATCAAGTTCGGTCAACTTTTGCGAAACAACCGTAACACACAAGGCGTCACAGTGATCACGTCCGGAGACCTCACTAAATAATTCAATCGGTAGTAGCGACGGGCGGTATGTACAAAGGGCAGGGACGTAATCAATGCGAGTTAATGACTCACACTTACTGGGAATTCCAAGTTCATGTGAACAGTTTCAGTTCACAATCCCAAGCATGAAAGTGGTTCAGCGGTTTACCCGGACCTCTCGGTCTAGGAAATACACGTTGATACTTTCATTGTAGCGCGCGTGCAGCCCAGGACATCTAAGGGCATCACAGACCTGTTATTGCTCAATCTCATTATTGCTAGACGCAATTTGTCCATTTAAGAAGCTAGTGTCCTTATAATGGGACAAACCAACAGGTACGGCTCCACTTATATAAACACATTCAAACACAATAAACATTTTACTGCCACCATGAATGAAGGCTATATAAGCTTCAACACCATAATCCTGAAGATATCTATTTAATATATTTGAGTCTCGTTCGTTATCGGAATTAACCAGACAAATCACTCCACGAACTAAGAACGGCCATGCACCACCACCCATAGATTCGAGAAAGAGCTATCAATCTGTCTTACACACTTATGTTCGGACCTGGTAAGTTTTCCCGTGTTGAGTCAAATTAAGCCGCAGGCTCCACTCCTGGTGGTGCCCTTCCGTCAATTCCTTTAAGTTTCAGCTTTGCAACCATACTTCCCCCGGAGCCCAAAAGCTTTGGTTTCCCGGGAAGCGACTGAGAGAGCCATAAAAGTAGCTACACCCAATTGCTAGCTGGCATCGTTTATGGTTAGAAGTAGGGCGGTATCTGATCGCCTTCGAACCTCTAACTTTCGTTCTTGATTAATGAAAACATCTTTGGCAAATGCTTTCGCTTAAGTTAGTCTTACGACGGTCCAAGAATTTCACCTCTCGCGTCGTAATACTAATGCCCCCAAACTGCTTCTATTAATCATTACCTCTTGATCTGAAAACCAATGAAAGCAGAACAGAGGTCTTATTTCATTATCCCATGCACAGAATATTCAGGCATTTGAAGCCTGCTTTAAGCACTCTAATTTGTTCAAAGTAATTGTACCGGCCCACAATAACACTCGTTTAAGAGCACTAATGCAGGTTTTTAAATAGGAGGAACATATGAAAAAATACAAGTATTTAAACACATATAAGAACTCCACCGGTAATACGCTTACATACATAAAGGTATAGTACTAACCACAATTGTAAGTTGTACTACCCGTATGAAGCACAAGTTCAACTACGAACGTTTTAACCGCAACAACTTTAATATACGCTATTGGAGCTGGAATTACCGCGGCTGCTGGCACCAGACTTGCCCTCCAATTGGTCCTTGTTAAAGGATTTAAAGTGTACTCATTCCAATTACAGGGCCTCGGATATGAGTCCTGTATTGTTATTTTTCGTCACTACCTCCCCGAGCTGGGAGTGGGTAATTTACGCGCCTGCTGCCTTCCTTAGATGTGGTAGCCGTTTCTCAGGCTCCCTCTCCGGAATCGAACCCTGATTCCCCGTTACCCGTTGCAACCATGGTAGTCCTAGATACTACCATCAAAAGTTGATAGGGCAGACATTTGAAAGATCTGTCGTCGGTACAAGACCATACGATCTGCATGTTATCTAGAGTTCAACCAATATAACGATCTTGCGATCGCTTGGTTTTAGCCTAATAAAAGCACATGTCCCATAAGGTTCATGTTTTAATTGCATGTATTAGCTCTAGAATTACCACAGTTATCCAAGTAACTGTTAACGATCTAAGGAACCATAACTGATATAATGAGCCTTTTGCGGTTTCACTTTTAATTCGTGTGTACTTAGACATGCATGGCTTAATCTTTGAGACAAGCATATAACTACTGGCAGGATCAACCAGAATAATGTTTTCGTTCATATTTCATTCATATTTTTTGAATAGAAATTAGTAATATAAATATAATAGATTTTATTTCCATATTATATGTTCGTTTTTTCTTAAATATTGATTTTAATTCAATATTTTTTTTTTGCTTTGTGAAATAATTCTATTTTAATTCGAATACGGCCATTTTTATATGGCATTCGTATACGTTCTTTAATTTTTACTTGTTTCGCCACTAATATAACAAGTTTATAATTGATGTTAAAGAAAAAGTACAACTTTTTTATAACACAATTTTCAATATATATTGTTCTTTCTATAAGTTTTTATTATATTATATATACATATTTCATTCTAAAATATCATTTTTGTTCAACATACATAATTATTGTATCCACACATGTACAATTTTTGTTTAACCAATATAAATATTGAGTTAAATCATTTGCATTTTGATGATAAATTTAAAATTTATCTTTTCCATATAACTCTCTGGTAATATATGATATAAAACCGAGCGCATATGAAATTATTTTGATCACTAATATTGCAATTATATTTTATTATAATGCTTTTTGTAAACACATTGTACCGGCAAGCGATACTCTGTGCCCAAACGACAGGGGATATAATAATTTAATATAAATTATCATATATACCTGCCACCAAAGATTAACGATAAAAGTCGGAAACAATTTGTTATTCTATATATAATAGAAACTTGACCTCTGTTTCACCTTATTATCATGGGTTTATAATATTAACCGCGTAGCCAAGTCTTAATTTCATTTAAGAAACAAATTTATACGGATAATATTTTGATTTTAATATATGTTGTTCTATTGATAACAAAAGTATATATTATAATATATTTTGTTCAATAGTAGATGGACTACTTACTGTACCATCCTTATTTTTTATTATTATTGATATACATTATATTGACAACAGCATATGATATTCATATGGTTTGTTCAATAATTAATTGGTGGACAACCACTGACCATCCTATAGTAGTTTTTGGCCACGACGTCTAAATATCGAAATTATTTAATTCCGTTTGCCACCCATACGATAGATATTAACTATCTATAATAATAATGTGTACGCATAAAATATTATATGTATATATATAGACCAACAGACAAGCACTTCACCCTATAGTAGTTTTTGGCCACGACGTCTATATATCGGGCATATTTAATTCTCTTTGCCACCCAACCAAAGATATTCACTTTTTTATATAAAGTATTATTTGATCATATTAATATAACCAATTATTTCTGCCATATTCATATAATTTCTTTATGAATTATTTTTTGGTCATATCCATATAATCTATATGCCGTATCCATATAATGAATACGGCATATCCATACAACTAGCCATATTTGTATGTCAATGTATATTTTATTATACATTTTTTTTCTTTATACATATAATATGGTATTTCCATATCGCTATAATTGAATTATATGTATAAGATATCATTTATATATAGCATTGCCAAAATAATATGATAAACATAAATTTTGAACAATACGGCCGGTCGGCGAGCACTGCCTCCCTATATATGTTTTTGGCCACGACGTCTAAATATTGGGTATTTTTCGTACTGCGGCCCCGGTGTATGTAAATTGGGCATATTTCGTACTGATGCCAACATATCTATATGACTCATTATTTTCTTCCATATCAATATAACTTCTTTTATTTCCATATTCAAGTAATTTCTTTATTTGCCATATCAATATAAAATATTTTTTGGTCATATTTATATAATGTATATGCCGTATCCATATAATGAATACGGCATATCCATACAACTAGCCATATTTGTATGTCAATGTATATTTTATTATACATTTTTTTTCTTTATACATATAATATGGTATTTCCATATCG
This sequence comes from Drosophila takahashii, assembly GCF_030179915.1. Taxonomy (NCBI): domain Eukaryota; kingdom Metazoa; phylum Arthropoda; class Insecta; order Diptera; family Drosophilidae; genus Drosophila; species Drosophila takahashii. The sequence goes on from NW_027221652.1 coordinate 18,989, forward strand.
CTATAATTGAATTATATGTATAAGATATCATTTATATATAGCATTGCCAAAATAATATGATAAACATAAATTTTGAACAATACGGCCGGTCGGCGAGCACTGCCTCCCTATATATGTTTTTGGCCACGACGTCTAAATATTGGGTATTTTTCGTACTGCGGCCCCGGTGTATGTAAATTGGGCATATTTCGTACTGATGCCAACATATCTATATGACTCATTATTTTCTTCCATATCAATATAACTTCTTTTATTTCCATATTCAAGTAATTTCTTTATTTGCCATATCAATATAAAATATTTTTTGGTCATATTTATATAATCTATATGCCGTATCCATATAATGAATACGGCATATCCATACAACTAGCCATATTTGTATGTCAATGTATATTTTATTATACATTTTTTTTCTTTATACATATAATATGGTATTTCCATATCGCTATAATTGAATTATATGTATAAGATATCATTTATATATAGCATTGCCAAAATAATATGATAAACATAAATTTTGAACAATACGGCCGGTCGGCGAGCACTGCCTCCCTATATATGTTTTTGGCCACGACGTCTAAATATTGGGTATTTTTCGTACTGCGGCCCCGGTATATGTAAATTGGGCATATTTCGTACTGATGCCAACATATCTATATGACTCATTATTTTCTTCCATATCAATATAACTTCTTTTATTTCCATATTCAAGTAATTTCTTTATTTGCCATATCAATATAAAATATTTTTTGGTCATATTTATATAATCTATATGCCGTATCCATATAATGAATACGGCATATCCATACAACTAGCCATATTTGTATGTCAATGTATATTTTATTATACATTTTTTTTCTTTATACATATAATATGGTATTTCCATATTGCTATAATTGAATTATATGTATAAGATATCATTTATATATAGCATTGCCAAAATAATATGATAAACATAAATTTTGAACAATACGGCCGGTCGGCGAGCACTGCCTCCCTATATATGTTTTTGGCCACGACGTCTAAATATTGGGTATTTTTCGTACTGCGGCCCCGGTGTATGTAAATTGGGCATATTTCGTACTGATGCCAACATATCTATATGACTCATTATTTTCTTCCATATCAATATAACTTCTTTTATTTCCATATTCAAGTAATTTCTTTATTTGCCATATCAATATAAAATATTTTTTGGTCATATTTATATAATCTATATGCCGTATCCATATAATGAATACGGCATATCCATACAACTAGCCATATTTGTATGTCAATGTATATTTTATTATACATTTTTTTTCTTTATACATATAATATGGTATTTCCATATCGCTATAATTGAATTATATGTATAAGATATCATTTATATATAGCATTGCCAAAATAATATGATAAACATAAATTTTGAACAATACGGCCGGTCGGCGAGCACTGCCTCCCTATATATGTTTTTGGCCACGACGTCTAAATATTGGGTATTTATCGTACTGCGGCTCCGGTGTATGTAAATTGGGCATATTTCGTACTGATGCCACCATATCCATATAACTTATTTTTTGTTCTATATCTATATAATTAATTTTTTTTCCATACCTATAACTATTAAACTAATTTTTTTCCATATCCATACTTGAACTTATTATTTTTCCCATATCCATATAACTCGTTTTTTCCATATCCACACTAGAATTTAGTATTTATCCCATATCCATATAAATCATTATTTACCATATCAATATAAATAATATTTTTCCATATTCATACTAGAACTTATTATTTCTTTAATATTCATATAACTCAATATTTTTTCATATCCATACTAGAACTTATTCTTTTTCCCATATCCATACTAGAACTTATAAATTTTCCCATATTCATATAACTAATTTTTTTCATATCCATACTAGAACATTATATTTTTGCCATATCTCTACAACTCATTTTATTCCATATCCATACCAGAACTTATTATTTCTTTAATATCCATATAACTTAATATTTTTCCATATCCATACCAGAACTTTTTATTTTTCCCATATCCATAGAACTAATTTTTTTCATATCCATACTAGAACCTAATTTTCTTCCTATATCCATATAACTTATTATTTACTATTACAATATAATTAATTTTTTCCATATCCATACTAGAGCTTATTATCTCTTCAATATCCATAAAACTCAATATTTTTTCATATCCATACTAGAACTGATTATTTTTCCCATATCCATACTAGAACTCAGTATTCTTCCCATATCCATACTACAACTTAGTATTTTTCCCATATGCATATAACTCATTATTTAGCATATCAATATAACTAATTTTTTTCCATATCCATACTAGAACTTATTATTTCTTTAATATCCATATAACTCAATATTTTTTTATATCCATACTAGAACTTATTATTTTTCCCATATCCATACTAGAACTTATAAATTTTCCCATATTCATATAACTAATTTTTTTCATATCCATACTAGAACATTAAATTTTTTGCCATATCTATATAACTCATTTTATTCCATATCCATACTAGAACTTATTATTTCTTTAATATCCATATAACTCAATATTTTTTCATATCCATACTAGAACTTATCATTTTTCCCATATTCATATAACTCATTTTTCCATATCCATACTAGAACTCTGTATTCTTTTCCATATCCATATAACTCATTTTTTTTTCATATCCATACTAGAACTTATTATTTTTCCCATATCCACATAACTCATTTTTTTCATATCCATACTAGAACTTGTTATTTTTCCCATATCCATATAACTCATTTTTTTCATATCCATACTAGAACTTAATATTATTTTCATATCCATATAACTCATGTTTGGACTTGGAATATTTTTATACACGTCACTAATAGGATGACGATTCAATCATCTATTTTAAGAGGAACATTGACTTGCATATGTCTCTTACTTGCATGTTCGGACTTAGAATATTTTTATACACGTCACTAATAGGATGACGATTCAGTTGGCTACCTTAAGAGGTACATATACTTGCATATGTCTCTTACTTGTATGTTCGGACTTAGAATATTTTTATACACGTCACTAATAGGATGACGATTCAGTTGGCTACCTTAAGAGGTACATATACTTGCATATGTCTCTTACTTGTATGTTCGGACTTAGAATATTTTTATACACGTCACTAATAGGATGACGATTCAGTTGGCTACCTTAAGAGGTACATATACTTGCATATGTCTCTTATTTGCATGTTCGGACTTAGAATATTTTTATACGCGTCACTAATAGGATGACGATTCAGTTGGCTACCTTAAGAGGTACATATACTTGCATATGTCTCTTATTTGCATGTTCGGACTTAGAATATTTGTATACGCGTCACTAATAGGATGACGATTCAGTTGGCTACCTTAAGAGGTACATATACTTGCATATGTCTCTTACTTGCATGTTCGGACTTAGAATATTTGTATACACGTCACTAATAGGATGACGATTCAGTTGGCTACCTTAAGAAGTACATATACTTGCATATGTCTCTTATTTGCATGTTCGGACTTAGAATATTTTTATACGCGTCACTAATAGGATGACGATACATATGGCTACCATTGTTAAATATATTTAAATAAAATTTATTTAAATATAATTATTATTTTATAATATATATTTTATATATATATATATTCTGACTTAAAAAAGCCAAACAAAATAAACACAATTAAATTTATGTTTATTATCGAATCATCAAGCAAAGGATAAGCTTCAGTGGATCGCAGTATGGCAGCTGCTCAACCACTTACAACACCTTGCCTGTTACAAAAGTCGTTTACAATTGATTCTAGGCTTTGTCATTGTATTAAATAATGCTTTTATATGTAACTAGCGCGGCATCAGGTGATCGAAGATCCTCCCAATTTACTATGTTACAAATTACATTGGCATCACATCCATTGTCGTTTATAAAGTAAATTATAAACTTTAAATGGTTTAGAAGCCATACAATGCAAATTGCCCCTTATTTATCATTGCAGTCCAGCACGGATACGACCTTAGAGGCGTTCAGGCATAATCCAACGGACGTAGCGTCATACCACTGTTCGCTCGAACAAGTATTGTGCCATTGGTCCGTACCTGCGGTTCCTCTCGTACTACGCAGGAATGCTGTCGCAACAGCGTTTTGTCATTAGTAGGGTAAAACTAACCTGTCTCACGACGGTCTAAACCCAGCTCACGTTCCCTTGCATGGGTGAACAATCCAACGCTTGGTGAATTTTGCTTCACAATGATAGGAAGAGCCGACATCGAAGGATCAAAAAGCGACGTCGCTATGAACGCTTGGCCGCCACAAGCCAGTTATCCCTATGGTAACTTTTCTGACACCTCTTGTTAAAAACTCTTTAAACCAAAAGGATCGATAGGCCGAGCTTTTGCTGTCCCTGTGTGTACTGAACACCGAGATCAAGTCAGCATTTGCCCTTTTGCTCTATGTGTGGTTTCTGTCCGCACTGAGCTGGCCTTGGGACACCTCCGTTATTATTTGAGAGATGTACCGCCCCAGTCAAACTCCCTACCTGGCAATGTCCTTGAATTGGATCATACCTGAGTAATTGGAGTTATACCAAATTTTCAAATCAAAAATACATAAATGCACCGTTTTATTAAAGAATTTGTTTGCGATTATATAACAAACTCGTGATACTTTGATCAAGAAGCTTGCATCAAAACCCAATACCATAAGATATAATAAATATATCCGTATAATGGCTAGGAAATGATACACGTTCCATTTAATCAAGTAAGTAAGGAAACAATAAGAGTAGTGGTATTTCATTGACGATACCAAACCGAAGTCTAATATCTCCCACTTATTCTACACCTCTTATGTCTCCTTACACTGCCAGATTAGAGTCAAGCTCAAAAGGGTCTTCTTTCCCCGCTAATTATTCCAAGCCCGTTCCCTTGGCTGTGGTTTCGCTAGATAGTAGATAGGGACAGTGTGTGAATCGGATCCCTCCGCTCTTATTTAACGTGGCATGTTCCACACTGAAGGGATTACAACCACGGCACTCTTATACACCCACAAGTGAGTGTATAGTGCAATGTGTCTAGGTTAAGCGCCAGACCAACGCTCCGGACTAGAAGCTATAGCTATGTACATAGCAACCACCCCGGTAGCAATTCGAATGCTTACTTGTCGGGCAAGCATTCCCCCTTGCTGAGGAGCGGGATCTATCTAAATCCCTACTGATCTTTGGGTCACAGCACCCGAGTTGTATGACGCAACTCCACGTCGAACCCGAAGGCTCTACCCGCATATGGGTGTCAACCACAGCCACCACGATACTCCCACATGGGGGCCGACCTCAATGAGCAGCCTTGGACAGCTGCTCAACCCGTGGTACCGAAATTACAGGATCGGTAGGCCTCACCCCTTAAGCTCCGACAAGCTCGGATAGGGCACCCATGTCATATTAGTCGCCTCCTACGACAAGCTATGACAAGCTGTGGTAGTATTCTTCGCCGCTAGCCACACAGCAGGGTAAATGGACTAAAAGTCCCTTCTCCTGCGGAACGCCTCATCAGCAAACACATTGAGTCGTCGAGTCCTGTCCTCATCCTCCAGAATCCTTCCAAACGTTCGGTTTTCGCCATTTCGCTGCACTCCAAGTCCATCGAGGTCGCGCAAATCTGCATAGAGGGGGCAGTCACACAAGACGTGCTGCCAATCCTCAAATGGATCGCCACATGAGCATGCGGCAGAGTCCGAGAGCGTTCTGCTATACAGAAATGCGTTCAACGATCCGTGTCCTGTGATTAAAAATCCGGTGCGCATCGGGAATCCAAAGTGTGGATTCCGAAATGCAAAAGTCACATCTGAAATGAACTTGTAGGTCACCCGTCCGGATGCATCTACGTCATCCCATCTGTCTTGCCATCTGTGCAGTAGGCACTGCTCCATACGCACCATCTTCTCTTCCCAGCTTAGACCAGTGAGGTCTTCACTATACAGCAGATCGTAATCCTCCAACGGGTATCCACGCTTAAGCTTGTATTTAACTGCCATTTGCATAGCAGCCAAATCAAACGGGGGAACGCCAGCAAGAACCTGCAGTGCCACAGTGGACACTGTTCGGCATACCGGAAGGCATCCAAGAAGGATAAGCCTCTGGCAGGCAATGAGGTGCTCTCTGGCCACTTCTTGCCGCGTCGTAGTGACATACCATACCGAGGCACCAAACAGTGCACAGGGCACCATGAGTCCGGCATAAATGGTCCGCCTGGCTCGAGGACTGAGGCCCCAGTCTGCTCGAAGCACACGCGCCAATGCTGCAACGACTCCAGTCATACGCTGTCGGAGATTTCTGACGTGCTCGAGGAATTTCAAGCCTTCGCTGACTGTGATGCCAAGGTACCGGCAGCTGCTAACATACGGTAAGTTTGCTCCAGCAAATTTTACCGCAGGTGTGCGTCGAAGCACTCCATTCGGGCCACGAGCGAGTAGCTTTCTTGGTTCCTTTAGCAGCATAATAACCGTCTTGCTGGTGGAAACGGCAACGCCGACTTCCATCCCCCACGTTTCAACGATGGACATTAGTTGCGCTCCTTTTGTCTCCAGCGCGAGCCGGGAGTTTCCCTCGACGAGAAGCAGCAGATCATCCGCGTACGCACTCAGTGTGCAGTACGACTCAAGGCGTCGTAGCAGTACATCCATCAGCAGGTCCCAAATAAATGGGCCGCTGATTGACCCCTGCGGACAACCTCTAGTTACCGGGACATTAACGGTCTCGTAACTGCTTCGGATTTCTGCGCTCCTGCCGGAGAAGAAGCTCTGCCACAAGCTCATCTCTCGGCATCCCAACTCGGCCAATCGGCGCAGTGCAGCACTCCACTCCACGTTGTCGAAGGCTCCCTTGAAGTCCACGAAAATGCCGAGCACGTATCTCGCCGGGCTGGCGTGAACACTGCTCTTCACGTGCATCCAAGCATCCTCCACACAACGTCCTTGACGAAAACCGAACTGCCATCTGCAGCCTTCCGGAAGAACTTCTCTCACACGATCAACCATTATGGCCTCTAGCACCTTACCGAAGACCGGAAGTAGGCAAATTCCGCGGTACGACGATGGCTCACACCTGTCCTTGTCGGGTCCCTTGAGCAGAGCCACAACACGTGGGCATTTCCACTCTGCAGGGAAGTACCCCGACCGGATGCAGTTGGAATATATCGCCGTTAGGTGCTGAGGTATGGCGCGCCACACAGCCTTGCAAATCGTTCCGTTGATGCCGTCCATGCCAGGCGAGCGTTTGCTCTTCAACCTGGCGACACAAGCACCAACCTCAGAAACTTCCAGTGGCGGTGGGAGTTCCTCCGCTATGGCAATCGGTGCATCGGACTCCGCAACCGGAAAGAAGTTGCGGAGGAGCACACGCGCACAGTCACCCCAATTGGTGACCAGCTCGCCATTAACGCGAAGGCACCCAATCTCCGTCCGTTTCTTGCGACCTCGGCACATCTTGTAGACGCGCCCCCAGGGATCGTGTGAATTTTCTCCCACGAAGCGTCTCCAGCTGTCCTCCTTTGTCCTCAGGATGAGCTTCTTGTAGGCGGCTGAGGTACGTCTCAGCTCGACCACAATTAGCTCGGCCACGTCATCGTGACGACGACGTCTGGCATCCTGAAGACGGCGCCTAAGTCTCCTGACATCGCGGCGCATCGCGCTTAGGTCAGCGGTCCACCAACCTGGTCTGGATCTCGGCGATCCTGCCGTCCTCCTACCCAAAACAAGATCGCACACTTCGTGGACGATCCTGCGAAGGGTAGAGACTTGTTGGTCCAGCGGCGATTCTGAGAAGTCTTCCGGAAGTTCGGCTGCCCTACTCACCATTTCCTGCTCGAACAACCGCCAACGTGCATTGGAGAAGTTCCAGGACGGCACCGGAGCTAGGCTCTCAACGGCTGTATCGGTCGTCAAGTTGGCTACAACAGTAATGATGTTGTGGTCACTTAACTCCCAATTGTCCACTCTCCACTCATATGTGGCCAGCATAGATCCTGCAGTGTTGGCGATCGTCACGTCGATGTCGCTCCGTCCGTTCATGGACTCGAACGTGTACACCGAACTTGGCTGGTTTAGAACCGCAGCTCCCTTTTCCACAATCCACAGAGACAGCAGCTCACCCCGATTGTAGTTAGCAAGTCCCTCCGCGTTGGGAGGAAGCTTGCTAAACCACATGGGGGATGCTGCATTCGCATCAAGGCCAAGGATTGCGGGAGTTCTGCTGGCCAGCAGCAGGACCGCATCCAAGTACGTGAGGTACAAGGGTAAGTCGCCATCAAACTGGCAATATGCGGAGCATAGAAGGATTGAGCCAAATCCTCCTATAATTTTCACGCATACGCCGTAATCCGTGGTGAGGGGCTCCACTTGCATACAGATGACATCCTGGTGATTCACTAGGATGGCTGCCTTTCCTTTCCTATCGGTAAAGCTCCTGATACCTTCCGGCAGCTCATCCATCCTCCCGTTGCTCACATCGACGTAGGGCTCCTGCAACAGTGCGAACAGGCACCTGCTTTCACGCAATCGGACTCCGAGCTCGATGGTCGCAGCTCGTCCTTTGCCACAGTTTGCCTGGATGAAGCTAAACATGGTTAGTGTCTAGCATTCACCCGCGCCAGCACCGCCGCATACACAGGGCACCCAGCAGACAGCATGTGATGTGCTGACGGGTAGCCCTTGAAGCGGCAATTTCGGCAGTCCACAGGGTTGGGACAGCCCCGCGCACTGTGGCCAACCTGCCCGCACTGTCGGCACACCTTGTCCTTCTCGGACATCCTGCAGCTCGCAACCTTGTGGTCGAAACCAACACACCTGTGGCAGGCGTAGGTTCGTACCAAGGCACGGCAGTTGTAGGCAAACCATCCTATGTATGCCTTTGCTCCGTCGAGAACGTCCAAGCCCACTGGGTCGACCTCCAGCGTCACGGTCACCGTGGCGCCATTGGCCTGCGACCAGGGCTTTTCCAGACGCACAGCCTTCTTGAACTCCGCCAGTTCCATCCTGTCGGCAAAGTTGTTTTTATACAACTCCGCCATAAAGTCCTCGGGCTTGTGGGCGGTGTCCACATCCCGGATCTCTATCCTCGGCTTCAGTTGTGGGGTCCTGCTGATTTGCAGCCCAGCCTCCTGGAACTTTTTGTTGGCCATCACCTGCTTCAGCTCGCCTGACGACGGGGTACGTATAACCGCACCACCACGTGCCAGTCCTCGCACCTCGTGCACGCGAACACCCAGCGCTGGGGCGATCTCCTTTCGCACCTTCTCAGCGAGCTGCTTCCCCGAGATATTCGGGTCCGCGCTGTGCACGACTGCCGACCAGGTCTCCCGCGGCTTACGCGGCAGTGGGACCGGTGCAGCAGAGGGCTGGGGCAGGCTTGGGTATGCAGCTGAATAAGGCGGCGCGGTGGCAGCAGGAACCGGTCGCTGGGGTGGCGGCGGGAGCGTCTTAACCGACTGCTTAAAGCGGTCTTCAAGCACGGCGTTCCGAACATTCAGCGCGGAAATCAACGCCTCGTATCTCGCTGTGATACTCATCACTTCCTTGATGGCGCTCTGTGAGAGGCGGGCCGCAGAGTGCAACACAAATGCCTCCCTTATCGCCGCCAGCTCTTCAGCGACGCGGCCTGAGCCTGCTTTTACAACCTCCATGGCAAAGTCCTCCGATTTGTGAGCAACGGGCGAGGGGACAACGACCTCAGCTCCAGCGGCGGCAGCGGCGATCCTGGCGGCAGCAGCATCCGCGATCCTTGCGGCAGCAGATGCGGTGGCATCATTGTCAGGAGTATGGCCAGGGGCGGCAACGGGCCTACCAGCGGGTGCAGGAGGCGGCGGCATCTCGAGAGAATCAAGATCCTCCTCGACAACGGGCTCTGGGCCACCAGAGGCCCCATCCACAGCCGGCACCTTGGCTAGCGACGCATCGCGGGTCTTCCCCTGATGGCCGCGTTTCCCTCTAGGGCGACCCCTACCCCGACCTGTAGCGCTGCTACTGCGACTACTCGCCGACTCGCTTCCGGACTCGATGGTGTCCATTGCGGACGACATCTATCGGCAACAAACAACCACCCAAAAATATAACTTAGTAAAGTAACTCACCAAATTATATTTCAAGCGATCTGGCAGCACTTAGCAATGGCACCAACCACTTAGTCCGTACACACTCCCGCTAGCACAGCTGATCGTACGAGAGAAATCCCGCACTTGTGCCTAACGCCTCTCTCCAGAGAGCACTCGCGAGAGCGCACTCTCTCAACGCACGTGGCGCAATGGAAAATTCCCAATTCGAAAAACTGCGAATTTCCACCCTTATCCTCACTTTTCAAACTCGATTCTTACACCCAGCCGTTCACATTCACAAACCGCAAATTTTAAAACGCTTTCCAGCGCCGAAACTCGCGAATTCACCACACAAAATACCCGACTGTCAGCAGCACGACTAAAAGCACGTCCGTTCAGTTGGCTACCTTAAGAGGTACATCTATCTCTATAGATAGGGACAGTAGGAATCTCGTTAATCCATTCATGCGCGTCACTAATTAGATGACGAGGCATTTGGCTACCTTAAGAGAGTCATAGTTACTCCCGCCGTTGACCCGCGCTTACTTGAATTTCTTCACTTTGACATTCAGAGCACTGGGCAGAAATCACATTGTGTCAACACCCGCTAGGGCCATCACAATGCTTTGTTTTAATTAGACAGTCGGATTCCCCAAGTCCGTGCCAGTTCTGAATTGATTGTTAATTGATAATCGTTATAATTAATAAGAACTAATTGGTTTGACCCAATTAGTATTCTTAAAAATTTTAGCAAGAAAGTTCCACAATTGGCAACGTAACTAACTATCCGGGGAACAAGTAACTAACATAAATGCTAGAAACTCTATTTACCCAGAACGAGCACATAAACCATGTTATTGTTTCCCAATCAAGCCCGACTATCTCAATCTTCAGAGCCAATCCTTATCCCGAAGTTACGGATCTAATTTGCCGACTTCCCTTACCTACATTATTCTATCGACTAGAGACTCTTCACCTTGGAGACCAGCTGCGGATATTGGTACGGCCTGTTGAGAAGTTTGCGTGTCCCCACCATAAATTTTCAAGGTCCGAGGAGAAAATATCGACACAACAGTATATGTCATGCTCTTCTAGCCCATCTACCATATCTCTCTGCGAAAGACTTCCATGGTAGTACGGCTATAAAACAGAAAAGAAAACTCTTCCGATATCTCTCGACGGCTTCTTTATGGTCGTTCCTGTTGCCAGGATGAGCACGAGGCCCATATTTAATAACAAACGGATACTCAACAGGTTACGGAATTGGAACCGTATTCCCTTTCGTTCAAAATTATTCAAGTATATTATATTAGCTTGATTTGTATATATTGCGTTTTTGGTTTTACTTGAAAATTTTCGGCTTTCGCCTTGAACTTAGGACCGACTAACTCGTGATCAACCACTGTTCACACGAAACCCTTCTCCACTTCAGTCCTCCAAGGTCTCATTCGATTATTTGCTACTACCACCAAGATCTGTACCAATGGCAGCTCCATGCAGGCTTACGCCAAACACTTCTACGCATACCATTGTACCTTCCTACTCACTAAAGTTTCAAAATTTATATCACAAGTAATATAAATCATCTACTTTAGCGGTAATGTATAGGTATACAACTTAAGCGCCATCCATTTTAAGGGCTAGTTGCTTCGGCAGGTGAGTTGTTACACACTCCTTAGCGGATTTCGACTTCCATGATCACCGTCCTGCTGTTTTAAGCAACCAACGCCTTTCATGGTATCTGCATGAGTTGTTAATTTGGGCACCGTAACATTACGTTTGGTTCATCCCACAGCGCCAGTTCTGCTTACCAAAAGTGGCCCACTGGGCACATTATATCATCACCTTAAACTTCATATCAAGAAAGTTAAGGTTCTTACCCATTTAAAGTTTGAGAATAGGTTAAGATCGTTTCGACCCTAAGGCCTCTAATCATTCGCTTTACCAGATAAGATTATTTTATATAATATTAAAATGCACCAGCTATCCTGAGGGAAACTTCGGAAGGAACCAGCTACTAGATGGTTCGATTGGTCTTTCGCCCCTATACTCAATTCTGACAATCGATTTGCACGTCAGAACTGTTTCGGTCTTCCATCAGGGTTTCCCCTGACTTCAACCTGATCAAGTATAGTTCACCATCTTTCGGGTCACAGCATATATGCTCAAGGTACGTTCCAGTTAGAGGCATAAATAATATAAATATCATTATACATAACTATATAGAACGCCCCGGGATTGTGTTAATTAGCTATAAATAGTTAAAAAACTAATCCCATTATTAGTCAAGTTAATTACGCTATTAGGTTTATATCCCAATAACTTGCACATATGTTAGACTCCTTGGTCCGTGTTTCAAGACGGGTCCCGAAGGTATCCTGAATCTTTCGCATTGTTAATCCTACAAGTGCATATAATAAACACAAAAATCAATGATAATCATGCCATTATATAATTCCGAAAAATTAACGCACTGTATTCATATAAATCTATCAGCACTTTATCAAATTAATAACATTTATTCTGTGTTAAAATGCAAGCAATTTAATTTGAATAAACTATAAGTTATATTTTATGATAAATTTGGTATGCTAATAGATTACAATGTCCTTATATGGAAAAAATGCACACTATTATCATAATATTGTTTAAATATTACAATTTTAATGATGAATTTTCCATAACGGATATTCAGGTTCATCGGGCTTAACCTCTAAGCAGTTTCACGTACTGTTTAACTCTCTATTCAGAGTTCTTTTCAACTTTCCCTCACGGTACTTGTTTACTATCGGTCTCATGGTTATATTTAGTTTTAGATGGAGTTTACCACCCACTTAGTGCTGCACTATCAAGCAACACGACTCTTTGGAAACATCATCTAGTAATCATTAACGTTATACGGGCCTGGCACCCTCTATGGGTAAATGGCCTCATTTAAGAAGGACTTAAATCGTTAATTTCTCATACTAGAATATTGACGCTCCATACACTGCATCTCACATTTGCCATATAGACAAAGTGACTTAGTGCTGAACTGATTTCTTTTCGCTCGCCGCTACTAAGAAAATCCTTGTTAGTTTCTTTTCCTCCCCTAATTAATATGCTTAAATTCAGGGGGTAGTCCCATATGAGTTGAGGTTGTATATAACTTTTATTTGCAATTAATTCTTTATATATAATGATAAAACATTTTATTAAATTCGTTTAAAGCTGACGTATATATATATTAATGGCATTTATTTGTAACGAATTAACGAAGAATAATAATATTGTCAACGTTTTTCATATTTCAAATCATTAATAAGAGACAATTCTAGATAATATTTTATGCTAGACATTTCTCAGTATTATTTGATTGAAAAAGAAAATATTCCTCTTCGTTTTTCTCAAAGTTTAATTACTATTGTGAGATAATGTTTTTCATATATTTGTTAATATTATGAATAAAATAATTAAATTATTTTTATCCAATAATATACCATATGCTTATAAAATTTTATTATAAAATTTGTATAAACAACTTAATTAGCATAGTCTTACAACCCTCAACCATATGTAGTCCAAGCAGCACTATAAAATTAATTAAAGTACATAACAGCATGGACTGCGATATGCGTTCAAAATGTCGATGTTCATGTGTCCTGCAGTTCACACGATGACGCACAGTTTGCTGCGTTCTTCATCGACCCATGAGCCGAGTGATCCACCGCTTAGAGTTTTATAATATTGGTTTTAAATTTGGTCAAATATGTTTTTATTGAAAGAAATTAAAAATACACCATTTTACTGGCATATATCAATTCCTTCAATAAATGTATTTATATACCTAAAATAAATGCTGCGAAATGTCTTAGTTTTATATAAACAATATATATCAAAGTATTATTTGTAATGGCATTTGTTTGTTAATATATATTGATAATTTTATATAAAACATTAACCTGAAACCAGGTACAACATTGTATATTTTAGGTTGTTGCATTATCCAATGTATGATCATCATCAAATTAGTTGGCCAATACATCTCGCAACGCGTGTATATTATGGTCCATATACACACAAAAGTTTATAATAAATATATAAAATATATTTTATTATATTAATAATTCGATTTGCTTGTTCGAATTTTATGTTTGTTTCTATTTAATTTATTTGTAATAATATTATATTATTACAATATTTCGATTTGCTTGTTCGAAATTTATTTGATCTTTTACTTTTAAGATCACATTTTTGGTATAATTATTATTATAATTATTATGTATATATATATATATATTGGTAATTTGTATTAAATTTGTATTAACAAATTTTTTTATTAACGGTAAGGATATTATACAATAATGATCCTTCCGCAGGTTCACCTACGGAAACCTTGTTACGACTTTTACTTCCTCTAAATAATCAAGTTCGGTCAACTTTTGCGAAACAACCGTAACACACAAGGCGTCACAGTGATCACGTCCGGAGACCTCACTAAATAATTCAATCGGTAGTAGCGACGGGCGGTGTGTACAAAGGGCAGGGACGTAATCAATGCGAGTTAATGACTCACACTTACTGGGAATTCCAAGTTCATGTGAACAGTTTCAGTTCACAATCCCAAGCATGAAAGTGGTTCAGCGGTTTACCCGGACCTCTCGGTCTAGGAAATACACGTTGATACTTTCATTGTAGCGCGCGTGCAGCCCAGGACATCTAAGGGCATCACAGACCTGTTATTGCTCAATCTCATTATTGCTAGACGCAATTTGTCCATTTAAGAAGCTAGTGTCCTTATAATGGGACAAACCAACAGGTACGGCTCCACTTATATAAACACATTCAAACACAATAAACATTTTACTGCCACCATGAATGAAGGCTATATAAGCTTCAACACCATAATCCTGAAGATATCTATTTAATATATTTGAGTCTCGTTCGTTATCGGAATTAACCAGACAAATCACTCCACGAACTAAGAACGGCCATGCACCACCACCCATAGATTCGAGAAAGAGCTATCAATCTGTCTTACACACTTATGTTCGGACCTGGTAAGTTTTCCCGTGTTGAGTCAAATTAAGCCGCAGGCTCCACTCCTGGTGGTGCCCTTCCGTCAATTCCTTTAAGTTTCAGCTTTGCAACCATACTTCCCCCGGAGCCCAAAAGCTTTGGTTTCCCGGGAAGCGACTGAGAGAGCCATAAAAGTAGCTACACCCAATTGCTAGCTGGCATCGTTTATGGTTAGAACTAGGGCGGTATCTGATCGCCTTCGAACCTCTAACTTTCGTTCTTGATTAATGAAAACATCTTTGGCAAATGCTTTCGCTTAAGTTAGTCTTACGACGGTCCAAGAATTTCACCTCTCGCGTCGTAATACTAATGCCCCCAAACTGCTTCTATTAATCATTACCTCTTGATCTGAAAACCAATGAAAGCAGAACAGAGGTCTTATTTCATTATCCCATGCACAGAATATTCAGGCATTTGAAGCCTGCTTTAAGCACTCTAATTTGTTCAAAGTAATTGTACCGGCCCACAATAACACTCGTTTAAGAGCACTAATGCAGGTTTTTAAATAGGAGGAACATATGAAAAAATACAAGTATTTAAACACATATAAGAACTCCACCGGTAATACGCTTACATACATAAAGGTATAGTACTAACCACAATTGTAAGTTGTACTACCCGTATGAAGCACAAGTTCAACTACGAACGTTTTAACCGCAACAACTTTAATATACGCTATTGGAGCTGGAATTACCGCGGCTGCTGGCACCAGACTTGCCCTCCAATTGGTCCTTGTTAAAGGATTTAAAGTGTACTCATTCCAATTACAGGGCCTCGGATATGAGTCCTGTATTGTTATTTTTCGTCACTACCTCCCCGAGCTGGGAGTGGGTAATTTACGCGCCTGCTGCCTTCCTTAGATGTGGTAGCCGTTTCTCAGGCTCCCTCTCCGGAATCGAACCCTGATTCCCCGTTACCCGTTGCAACCATGGTAGTCCTAGATACTACCATCAAAAGTTGATAGGGCAGACATTTGAAAGATCTGTCGTCGGTACAAGACCATACGATCTGCATGTTATCTAGAGTTCAACCAATATAACGATCTTGCGATCGCTTGGTTTTAGCCTAATAAAAGCACATGTCCCATAAGGTTCATGTTTTAATTGCATGTATTAGCTCTAGAATTACCACAGTTATCCAAGTAACTGTTAACGATCTAAGGAACCATAACTGATATAATGAGCCTTTTGCGGTTTCACTTTTAATTCGTGTGTACTTAGACATGCATGGCTTAATCTTTGAGACAAGCATATAACTACTGGCAGGATCAACCAGAATAATGTTTTCGTTCATATTTCATTCATATTTTTTGAATAGAAATTAGTAATATAAATATAATAGATTTTATTTCCATTTTATATGTTCGGTTTTTCTTAAATATTGATTTTAATTCAATATTTTTTTTTGCTTTGTGAAATAATTCTATTTTAATTCGAATACGGCCATTTTTATATGGCATTCGTATACGTTCTTTAATTTTTACTTGTTTCGCCACTAATATAACAAGTTTATAATTGATGTTAAAGAAAAAGTACAACTTTTTTATAACACAATTTTCAATATATATTGTTCTTTCTATAAGTTTTTATTATATTATATATACATATTTCATTCTAAAATATCATTTTTGTTCAACATACATAATTATTGTATCCACACATGTACAATTTTTGTTTAACCAATATAAATATTGAGTTAAATCATTTGCATTTTGATGATAAATTTAAAATTTATCTTTTCCATATAACTCTCTGGTAATATATGATATAAAACCGAGCGCATATGAAATTATTTTGATCACTAATATTGCAATTATATTTTATTATAATGCTTTTTGTAAACACATTGTACCGGCAAGCGATACTCTGTGCCCAAACGACAGGGGATATAATAATTTAATATAAATTATCATATATACCTGCCACCAAAGATTAACGATAAAAGTCGGAAACAATTTGTTATTCTATATATAATAGAAACTTGACCTCTGTTTCACCTTATTATCATGGGTTTATAATATTAACCGCGTAGCCAAGTCTTAATTTCATTTAAGAAACAAATTTATACGGATAATATTTTGATTTTAATATATGTTGTTCTATTGATAACAAAAGTATATATTATAATATATTTTGTTCAATAGTAGATGGACTACTTACTGTACCATCCTTATTTTTTATTATTATTGATATACATTATATTGACAACAGCATATGATATTCATATGGTTTGTTCAATAATTAATTGGTGGACAACCACTGACCATCCTATAGTAGTTTTTGGCCACGACGTCTAAATATCGAAATTATTTAATTCCGTTTGCCACCCATACGATAGATATTAACTATCTATAATAATAATGTGTACGCATAAAATATTATATGTATATATATAGACCAACAGACAAGCACTTCACCCTATAGTAGTTTTTGGCCACGACGTCTATATATCGGGCATATTTAATTCTCTTTGCCACCCAACCAAAGATATTCACTTTTTTATATAAAGTATTATTTGATCATATTAATATAACCAATTATTTCTGCCATATTCATATAATTTCTTTCTGAATTATTTTTTGGTCATATCCATATAATCTATATGCCGTATCCATATAATGAATACGGCATATCCATACAACTAGCCATATTTGTATGTCAATGTATATTTTATTATACATTTTTTTTCTTTATACATATAATATGGTATTTCCATATCGCTATAATTGAATTATATGTATAAGATATCATTTATATATAGCATTGCCAAAATAATATGATAAACATAAATTTTGAACAATACGGCCGGTCGGCGAGCACTGCCTCCCTATATATGTTTTTGGCCACGACGTCTAAATATTGGGTATTTTTCGTACTGCGGCCCCGGTGTATGTAAATTGGGCATATTTCGTACTGATGCCAACATATCTATATGACTCATTATTTTCTTCCATATCAATATAACTTCTTTTATTTCCATATTCAAGTAATTTCTTTATTTGCCATATCAATATAAAATATTTTTTGGTCATATTTATATAATCTATATGCCGTATCCATATAATGAATACGGCATATCCATACAACTAGCCATATTTGTATGTCAATGTATATTTTATTATACATTTTTTTTCTTTATACATATAATATGGTATTTCCATATCGCTATAATTGAATTATATGTATAAGATATCATTTATATATAGCATTGCCAAAATAATATGATAAACATAAATTTTGAACAATACGGCCGGTCGGCGAGCACTGCCTCCCTATATATGTTTTTGGCCACGACGTCTAAATATTGGGTATTTTTCGTACTGCGGCCCCGGTATATGTAAATTGGGCATATTTCGTACTGATGCCAACATATCTATATGACTCATTATTTTCTTCCATATCAATATAACTTCTTTTATTTCCATATTCAAGTAATTTCTTTATTTGCCATATCAATATAAAATATTTTTTGGTCATATTTATATAATCTATATGCCGTATCCATATAATGAATACGGCATATCCATACAACTAGCCATATTTGTATGTCAATGTATATTTTATTATACATTTTTTTTCTTTATACATATAATATGGTATTTCCATATTGCTATAATTGAATTATATGTATAAGATATCATTTATATATAGCATTGCCAAAATAATATGATAAACATAAATTTTGAACAATACGGCCGGTCGGCGAGCACTGCCTCCCTATATATGTTTTTGGCCACGACGTCTAAATATTGGGTATTTTTCGTACTGCGGCCCCGGTGTATGTAAATTGGGCATATTTCGTACTGATGCCAACATATCTATATGACTCATTATTTTCTTCCATATCAATATAACTTCTTTTATTTCCATATTCAAGTAATTTCTTTATTTGCCATATCAATATAAAATATTTTTTGGTCATATTTATATAATCTATATGCCGTATCCATATAATGAATACGGCATATCCATACAACTAGCCATATTTGTATGTCAATGTATATTTTATTATACATTTTTTTTCTTTATACATATAATATGGTATTTCCATATCGCTATAATTGAATTATATGTATAAGATATCATTTATATATAGCATTGCCAAAATAATATGATAAACATAAATTTTGAACAATACGGCCGGTCGGCGAGCACTGCCTCCCTATATATGTTTTTGGCCACGACGTCTAAATATTGGGTATTTATCGTACTGCGGCTCCGGTGTATGTAAATTGGGCATATTTCGTACTGATGCCACCATATCCATATAACTTATTTTTTGTTCTATATCTATATAATTAATTTTTTTTCCATACCTATAACTATTAAACTAATTTTTTTCCATATCCATACTTGAACTTATTATTTTTCCCATATCCATATAACTCGTTTTTTCCATATCCACACTAGAATTTAGTATTTATCCCATATCCATATAAATCATTATTTACCATATCAATATAAATAATATTTTTCCATATTCATACTAGAACTTATTATTTCTTTAATATTCATATAACTCAATATTTTTTCATATCCATACTAGAACTTATTCTTTTTCCCATATCCATACTAGAACTTATAAATTTTCCCATATTCATATAACTAATTTTTTTCATATCCATACTAGAACATTATATTTTTGCCATATCTCTACAACTCATTTTATTCCATATCCATACCAGAACTTATTATTTCTTTAATATCCATATAACTTAATATTTTTCCATATCCATACCAGAACTTTTTATTTTTCCCATATCCATAGAACTAATTTTTTTCATATCCATACTAGAACCTAATTTTCTTCCTATATCCATATAACTTATTATTTACTATTACAATATAATTAATTTTTTCCATATCCATACTAGAGCTTATTATCTCTTCAATATCCATAAAACTCAATATTTTTTCATATCCATACTAGAACTGATTATTTTTCCCATATCCATACTAGAACTCAGTATTCTTCCCATATCCATACTACAACTTAGTATTTTTCCCATATGCATATAACTCATTATTTAGCATATCAATATAACTAATTTTTTTCCATATCCATACTAGAACTTATTATTTCTTTAATATCCATATAACTCAATATTTTTTTATATCCATACTAGAACTTATTATTTTTCCCATATCCATACTAGAACTTATAAATTTTCCCATATTCATATAACTAATTTTTTTCATATCCATACTAGAACATTAAATTTTTTGCCATATCTATATAACTCATTTTATTCCATATCCATACTAGAACTTATTATTTCTTTAATATCCATATGACTCAATATTTTTTCATATCCATACTAGAACTTATCATTTTTCCCATATTCATATAACTCATTTTTCCATATCCATACTAGAACTCTGTATTCTTTTCCATATCCATATAACTCATTTTTTTTCATATCCATACTAGAACTTATTATTTTTCCCATATCCACATAACTCATTTTTTTCATATCCATACTAGAACTTGTTATTTTTCCCATATCCATATAACTCATTTTTTTCATATCCATACTAGAACTTAATATTATTTTCATATCCATATAACTCATGTTTGGACTTGGAATATTTTTATACACGTCACTAATAGGATGACGATTCAATCATCTATTTTAAGAGGAACATTGACTTGCATATGTCTCTTACTTGCATGTTCGGACTTAGAATATTTTTATACACGTCACTAATAGGATGACGATTCAGTTGGCTACCTTAAGAGGTACATATACTTGCATATGTCTCTTACTTGTATGTTCGGACTTAGAATATTTTTATACACGTCACTAATAGGATGACGATTCAGTTGGCTACCTTAAGAGGTACATATACTTGCATATGTCTCTTACTTGTATGTTCGGACTTAGAATATTTTTATACACGTCACTAATAGGATGACGATTCAGTTGGCTACCTTAAGAGGTACATATACTTGCATATGTCTCTTATTTGCATGTTCGGACTTAGAATATTTTTATACGCGTCACTAATAGGATGACGATTCAGTTGGCTACCTTAAGAGGTACATATACTTGCATATGTCTCTTATTTGCATGTTCGGACTTAGAATATTTGTATACGCGTCACTAATAGGATGACGATTCAGTTGGCTACCTTAAGAGGTACATATACTTGCATATGTCTCTTACTTGTATGTTCGGACTTAGAATATTTGTATACACGTCACTAATAGGATGACGATTCAGTTGGCTACCTTAAGAAGTACATATACTTGCATATGTCTCTTATTTGCATGTTCGGACTTAGAATATTTTTATACGCGTCACTAATAGGATGACGATACATATGGCTACCATTGTTAAATATATTTAAATAAAATTTATTTAAATATAATTATTATTTTATATATATATATTTTATATATATATATATTCTGACTTAAAAAAGCCAAACAAAATAAACACAATTAAATTTATGTTTATTATCGAATCATCAAGCAAAGGATAAGCTTCAGTGGATCGCAGTATGGCAGCTGCTCAACCACTTACAACACCTTGCCTGTTACAAAAGTCGTTTACAATTGATTCTAGGCTTTGTCATTGTATTAAATAATGCTTTTATATGTAACTAGCGCGGCATCAGGTGATCGAAGATCCTCCCAATTTACTATGTTACAAATTACATTGGCATCACATCCATTGTCGTTTATAAAGTAAATTATAAACTTTAAATGGTTTAGAAGCCATACAATGCAAATTGCCCCTTATTTATCATTGCAGTCCAGCACGGATACGACCTTAGAGGCGTTCAGGCATAATCCAACGGACGTAGCGTCATACCACTGTTCGCTCGAACAAGTATTGTGCCATTGGTCCGTACCTGCGGTTCCTCTCGTACTACGCAGGAATGCTGTCGCAACAACGTTTTGTCATTAGTAGGGTAAAACTAACCTGTCTCACGACGGTCTAAACCCAGCTCACGTTCCCTTGCATGGGTGAACAATCCAACGCTTGGTGAATTTTGCTTCACAATGATAGGAAGAGCCGACATCGAAGGATCAAAAAGCGACGTCGCTATGAACGCTTGGCCGCCACAAGCCAGTTATCCCTATGGTAACTTTTCTGACACCTCTTGTTAAAAACTCTTTAAACCAAAAGGATCGATAGGCCGAGCTTTTGCTGTCCCTGTGTGTACTGAACACCGAGATCAAGTCAGCATTTGCCCTTTTGCTCTATGTGTGGTTTCTGTCCGCACTGAGCTGGCCTTGGGACACCTCCGTTATTATTTGAGAGATGTACCGCCCCAGTCAAACTCCCTACCTGGCAATGTCCTTGAATTGGATCATACCTGAGTAATTGGAGTTATACCAAATTTTCAAATCAAAAATACATAAATGCACCGTTTTATTAAAGAATTTGTTTGCGATTATATAACAAACTCGTGATACTTTGATCAAGAAGCTTGCATCAAAACCCAATACCATAAGATATAATAAATATATCCGTATAATGGCTAGGAAATGATACACGTTCCATTTAATCAAGTAAGTAAGGAAACAATAAGAGTAGTGGTATTTCATTGACGATACCAAACCGAAGTCTAATATCTCCCACTTATTCTACACCTCTTATGTCTCCTTACACTGCCAGATTAGAGTCAAGCTCAAAAGGGTCTTCTTTCCCCGCTAATTATTCCAAGCCCGTTCCCTTGGCTGTGGTTTCGCTAGATAGTAGATAGGGACAGTAGGAATCTCGTTAATCCATTCATGCGCGTCACTAATTAGATGACGAGGCATTTGGCTATTTTTTTTTTTTTTTTTTTTTTTTTTTCTTCACTTTGACATTCAGAGCACTGGGCAGAAATCACATTGTGTCAACACCCGCTAGGGCCATCACAATGCTTTGTTTTAATTAGACAGTCGGATTCCCCAAGTCCGTGCCAGTTCTGAATTGATTGTTAATTGATAATCGTTATAATTAATAAGAACTAATTGGTTTGACCCAATTAGTATTCTTAAAAATTTTAGCAAGAAAGTTCCACAATTGGCTACGTAACTAACTATCCGGGGAACAAGTAACTAACATAAATGCTAGAAACTCTATTTACCCAGAACGAGCACATAAACCATGTTATTGTTTCCCAATCAAGCCCGACTATCTCAATCTTCAGAGCCAATCCTTATCCCGAAGTTACGGATCTAATTTGCCGACTTCCCTTACCTACATTATTCTATCGACTAGAGACTCTTCACCTTGGAGACCAGCTGCGGATATTGGTACGGCCTGTTGAGAAGTTTGCGTTTCCCCACCATAAATTTTCAAGGTCCGAGGAGAAAATATCGACACAACAGTATATGTCATGCTCTTCTAGCCCATCTACCATATCTCTCTGCGAAAGACTTCCATGGTAGTACGGCTATAAAACAGAAAAGAAAACTCTTCCGATATCTCTCGACGGCTTCTTTATGGTCGTTCCTGTTGCCAGGATGAGCACGAGGCCCATATTTAATAACAAACGGATACTCAACAGGTTACGGAATTGGAACCGTATTCCCTTTCGTTCAAAATTATTCAAGTATATTATATTAGCTTGATTTGTATATATTGCGTTTTTGGTTTTACTTGAAAATTTTCGGCTTTCGCCTTGAACTTAGGACCGACTAACTCGTGATCAACCACTGTTCACACGAAACCCTTCTCCACTTCAGTCCTCCAAGGTCTCATTCGATTATTTGCTACTACCACCAAGATCTGTACCAATGGCAGCTCCATGCAGGCTTACGCCAAACACTTCTACGCATACCATTGTACCTTCCTACTCACTAAAGTTTCAAAATTTATATCACAAGTAATATAAATCATCTACTTTAGCGGTAATGTATAGGTATACAACTTAAGCGCCATCCATTTTAAGGGCTAGTTGCTTCGGCAGGTGAGTTGTTACACACTCCTTAGCGGATTTCGACTTCCATGATCACCGTCCTGCTGTTTTAAGCAACCAACGCCTTTCATGGTATCTGCATGAGTTGTTAATTTGGGCACCGTAACATTACGTTTGGTTCATCCCACAGCGCCAGTTCTGCTTACCAAAAGTGGCCCACTGGGCACATTATATCATAACCTTAAACTTCATATCAAGAAAGTTAAGGTTCTTACCCATTTAAAGTTTGAGAATAGGTTAAGATCGTTTCGACCCTAAGGCCTCTAATCATTCGCTTTACCAGATAAGATTATTTTATATAATATTAAAATGCACCAGCTATCCTGAGGGAAACTTCGGAAGGAACCAGCTACTAGATGGTTCGATTGGTCTTTCGCCCCTATACTCAATTCTGACAATCGATTTGCACGTCAGAACTGTTTCGGTCTTCCATCAGGGTTTCCCCTGACTTCAACCTGATCAAGTATAGTTCACCATCTTTCGGGTCACAGCATATATGCTCAAGGTACGTTCCAGTTAGAGGCATAAATAATATAAATATCATTATACATAACTATATAGAACGCCCCGGGATTGTGTTAATTAGCTATAAATAGTTAAAAAACTAATCCCATTATTAGTCAAGTTAATTACGCTATTAGGTTTATATCCCAATAACTTGCACATATGTTAGACTCCTTGGTCCGTGTTTCAAGACGGGTCCCGAAGGTATCCTGAATCTTTCGCATTGTTAATCCTACAAGTGCATATAATAAACACAAAAATCAATGATAATCATGCCATTATATAATTCCGAAAAATTAACGCACTGTATTCATATAAATCTATCAGCACTTTATCAAATTAATAACATTTATTCTGTGTTAAAATGCAAGCAATTTAATTTGAATAAACTATAAGTTATATTTTATGATAAATTTGGTATGCTAATAGATTACAATGTCCTTATATGGAAAAAATGCACACTATTATCATAATATTGTTTAAATATTACAATTTTAATGATGAATTTTCCATAACGGATATTCAGGTTCATCGGGCTTAACCTCTAAGCAGTTTCACGTACTGTTTAACTCTCTATTCAGAGTTCTTTTCAACTTTCCCTCACGGTACTTGTTTACTATCGGTCTCATGGTTATATTTAGTTTTAGATGGAGTTTACCACCCACTTAGTGCTGCACTATCAAGCAACACGACTCTTTGGAAACATCATCTAGTAATCATTAACGTTATACGGGCCTGGCACCCTCTATGGGTAAATGGCCTCATTTAAGAAGGACTTAAATCGTTAATTTCTCATACTAGAATATTGACGCTCCATACACTGCATCTCACATTTGCCATATAGACAAAGTGACTTAGTGCTGAACTGATTTCTTTTCGCTCGCCGCTACTAAGAAAATCCTTGTTAGTTTCTTTTCCTCCCCTAATTAATATGCTTAAATTCAGGGGGTAGTCCCATATGAGTTGAGGTTGTATATAACTTTTATTTGCAATTAATTCTTTATATATAATGATAAAACATTTTATTAAATTCGTTTAAAGCTGACGTATATATATATTAATGGCATTTATTTGTAACGAATTAACGAAGAATAATAATATTGTCAACGTTTTTCATATTTCAAATCATTAATAAGAGACAATTCTAGATAATATTTTATGCTAGACATTTCTCAGTATTATTTGATTGAAAAAGAAAATATTCCTCTTCGTTTTTCTCAAAGTTTAATTACTATTGTGAGATAATGTTTTTCATATATTTGTTAATATTATGAATAAAATAATTAAATTATTTTTATCCAATAATATACCATATGCTTATAAAATTTTATTATAAAATTTGTATAAACAACTTAATTAGCATAGTCTTACAACCCTCAACCATATGTAGTCCAAGCAGCACTATAAAA
>NW_027221652.1:47500-92500 GCF_030179915.1 Drosophila takahashii
GAGTTCAACCAATATAACGATCTTGCGATCGCTTGGTTTTAGCCTAATAAAAGCACATGTCCCATAAGGTTCATGTTTTAATTGCATGTATTAGCTCTAGAATTACCACAGTTATCCAAGTAACTGTTAACGATCTAAGGAACCATAACTGATATAATGAGCCTTTTGCGGTTTCACTTTTAATTCGTGTGTACTTAGACATGCATGGCTTAATCTTTGAGACAAGCATATAACTACTGGCAGGATCAACCAGAATAATGTTTTCGTTCATATTTCATTCATATTTTTTGAATAGAAATTAGTAATATAAATATAATAGATTTTATTTCCATTTTATATGTTCGGTTTTTCTTAAATATTGATTTTAATTCAATATTTTTTTTTTGCTTTGTGAAATAATTCTATTTTAATTCGAATACGGCCATTTTTATATGGCATTCGTATACGTTCTTTAATTTTTACTTGTTTCGCCACTAATATAACAAGTTTATAATTGATGTTAAAGAAAAAGTACAACTTTTTTATAACACAATTTTCAATATATATTGTTCTTTCTATAAGTTTTTATTATATTATATATACATATTTCATTCTAAAATATCATTTTTGTTCAACATACATAATTATTGTATCCACACATGTACAATTTTTGTTTAACCAATATAAATATTGAGTTAAATCATTTGCATTTTGATGATAAATTTAAAATTTATCTTTTCCATATAACTCTCTGGTAATATATGATATAAAACCGAGCGCATATGAAATTATTTTGATCACTAATATTGCAATTATATTTTATTATAATGCTTTTTGTAAACACATTGTACCGGCAAGCGATACTCTGTGCCCAAACGACAGGGGATATAATAATTTAATATAAATTATCATATATACCTGCCACCAAAGATTAACGATAAAAGTCGGAAACAATTTGTTATTCTATATATAATAGAAACTTGACCTCTGTTTCACCTTATTATCATGGGTTTATAATATTAACCGCGTAGCCAAGTCTTAATTTCATTTAAGAAACAAATTTATACGGATAATATTTTGATTTTAATATATGTTGTTCTATTGATAACAAAAGTATATATTATAATATATTTTGTTCAATAGTAGATGGACTACTTACTGTACCATCCTTATTTTTTATTATTATTGATATACATTATATTGACAACAGCATATGATATTCATATGGTTTGTTCAATAATTAATTGGTGGACAACCACTGACCATCCTATAGTAGTTTTTGGCCACGACGTCTAAATATCGAAATTATTTAATTCCGTTTGCCACCCATACGATAGATATTAACTATCTATAATAATAATGTGTACGCATAAAATATTATATGTATATATATAGACCAACAGACAAGCACTTCACCCTATAGTAGTTTTTGGCCACGACGTCTATATATCGGGCATATTTAATTCTCTTTGCCACCCAACCAAAGATATTCACTTTTTTATATAAAGTATTATTTGATCATATTAATATAACCAATTATTTCTGCCATATTCATATAATTTCTTTATGAATTATTTTTTGGTCATATCCATATAATCTATATGCCGTATCCATATAATGAATACGGCATATCCATACAACTAGCCATATTTGTATGTCAATGTATATTTTATTATACATTTTTTTTCTTTATACATATAATATGGTATTTCCATATCGCTATAATTGAATTATATGTATAAGATATCATTTATATATAGCATTGCCAAAATAATATGATAAACATAAATTTTGAACAATACGGCCGGTCGGCGAGCACTGCCTCCCTATATATGTTTTTGGCCACGACGTCTAAATATTGGGTATTTTTCGTACTGCGGCCCCGGTGTATGTAAATTGGGCATATTTCGTACTGATGCCAACATATCTATATGACTCATTATTTTCTTCCATATCAATATAACTTCTTTTATTTCCATATTCAAGTAATTTCTTTATTTGCCATATCAATATAAAATATTTTTTGGTCATATTTATATAATCTATATGCCGTATCCATATAATGAATACGGCATATCCATACAACTAGCCATATTTGTATGTCAATGTATATTTTATTATACATTTTTTTTCTTTATACATATAATATGGTATTTCCATATCGCTATAATTGAATTATATGTATAAGATATCATTTATATATAGCATTGCCAAAATAATATGATAAACATAAATTTTGAACAATACGGCCGGTCGGCGAGCACTGCCTCCCTATATATGTTTTTGGCCACGACGTCTAAATATTGGGTATTTTTCGTACTGCGGCCCCGGTGTATGTAAATTGGGCATATTTCGTACTGATGCCACCATATCCATATAACTTATTTTTTGTTCTATATCTATATAATTATTTTATTTCCATACCATATAACTATTAAACTAATTTTTTTCCATATCCATACTTGAACTTATTATTTTTCCCATATCCATATAACTCGTTTTTTCCATATCCACACTAGAATTTAGTATTTATCGCATATCCATATAAATCATTATTTACCATATCAATATAAATAATATTTTTCCATATTCATACTAGAACTTATTATTTCTTTAATATTCATATAACTCAATATTTTTTCATATCCATACTAGAACTTAGTCTTTTTCCCATATCCATACTAGAACTTATAAATTTTCCCATATTCATATAACTAATTTTTTTTCATATCCATACTAGAACATTATATTTTTGCCATATCTCTACAACTCATTTTATTCCATATCCATACCAGAACTTATTATTTCTTTAATATCCATATAACTTAATATTTTTCCATATCCATACCAGAACTTTTTATTTTTCCCATATCCATAGAACTAATTTTTTTCATATCCATACTAGAACCTAATTTTCTTCCTATATCCATATAACTTATTATTTACTATTACAATATAATTAATTTTTTCCATATCCATACTAGAGCTTATTATCTCTTCAATATCCATAAAACTCAATATTTTTTCATATCCATACTAGAACTGATTATTTTTCCCATATCCATACTAGAACTCAGTATTCTTCCCATATCCATACTACAACTTAGTATTTTTCCCATATGCATATAACTCATTATTTAGCATATCAATATAACTAATTTTTTTCCATATCCATACTAGAACTTATTATTTCTTTAATATCCATATAACTCAATATTTTTTTATATCCATACTAGAACTTATTATTTTTCCCATATCCATACTAGAACTTATAAATTTTCCCATATTCATATAACTAATTTTTTTCATATCCATACTAGAACATTAAATTTTTTGCCATATCTATATAACTCATTTTATTCCATATCCATACTAGAACTTATTATTTCTTTAATATCCATATAACTCAATATTTTTTTCATATCCATACTAGAACTTATCATTTTTCCCATATTCATATAACTCATTTTTCCATATCCATACTAGAACTCTGTATTCTTTTCCATATCCATATAACTCATTTTTTTTTCATATCCATACTAGAACTTATTATTTTTCCCATATCCACATAACTCATTTTTTTCATATCCATACTAGAACTTGTTATTTTTCCCATATCCATATAACTCATTTTTTTCATATCCATACTAGAACTTAATATTATTTTCATATCCATATAACTCATGTTTGGACTTGGAATATTTTTATACACGTCACTAATAGGATGACGATTCAATCATCTATTTTAAGAGGAACATTGACTTGCATATGTCTCTTACTTGCATGTTCGGACTTAGAATATTTTTATACACGTCACTAATAGGATGACGATTCAGTTGGCTACCTTAAGAGGTACATATACTTGCATATGTCTCTTACTTGTATGTTCGGACTTAGAATATTTTTATACACGTCACTAATAGGATGACGATTCAGTTGGCTACCTTAAGAGGTACATATACTTGCATATGTCTCTTACTTGTATGTTCGGACTTAGAATATTTTTATACACGTCACTAATAGGATGACGATTCAGTTGGCTACCTTAAGAGGTACATATACTTGCATATGTCTCTTATTTGCATGTTCGGACTTAGAATATTTTTATACGCGTCACTAATAGGATGACGATTCAGTTGGCTACCTTAAGAGGTACATATACTTGCATATGTCTCTTATTTGCATGTTCGGACTTAGAATATTTGTATACGCGTCACTAATAGGATGACGATTCAGTTGGCTACCTTAAGAGGTACATATACTTGCATATGTCTCTTACTTGTATGTTCGGACTTAGAATATTTGTATACACGTCACTAATAGGATGACGATTCAGTTGGCTACCTTAAGAAGTACATATACTTGCATATGTCTCTTATTTGCATGTTCGGACTTAGAATATTTTTATACGCGTCACTAATAGGATGACGATACATATGGCTACCATTGTTAAATATATTTAAATAAAATTTATTTAAATATAATTATTATTTTATATATATATATTTTATATATATATATATTCTGACTTAAAAAAGCCAAACAAAATAAACACAATTAAATTTATGTTTATTATCGAATCATCAAGCAAAGGATAAGCTTCAGTGGATCGCAGTATGGCAGCTGCTCAACCACTTACAACACCTTGCCTGTTACAAAAGTCGTTTACAATTGATTCTAGGCTTTGTCATTGTATTAAATAATGCTTTTATATGTAACTAGCGCGGCATCAGGTGATCGAAGATCCTCCCAATTTACTATGTTACAAATTACATTGGCATCACATCCATTGTCGTTTATAAAGTAAATTATAAACTTTAAATGGTTTAGAAGCCATACAATGCAAATTGCCCCTTATTTATCATTGCAGTCCAGCACGGATACGACCTTAGAGGCGTTCAGGCATAATCCAACGGACGTAGCGTCATACCACTGTTCGCTCGAACAAGTATTGTGCCATTGGTCCGTACCTGCGGTTCCTCTCGTACTACGCAGGAATGCTGTCGCAACAACGTTTTGTCATTAGTAGGGTAAAACTAACCTGTCTCACGACGGTCTAAACCCAGCTCACGTTCCCTTGCATGGGTGAACAATCCAACGCTTGGTGAATTTTGCTTCACAATGATAGGAAGAGCCGACATCGAAGGATCAAAAAGCGACGTCGCTATGAACGCTTGGCCGCCACAAGCCAGTTATCCCTATGGTAACTTTTCTGACACCTCTTGTTAAAAACTCTTTAAACCAAAAGGATCGATAGGCCGAGCTTTTGCTGTCCCTGTGTGTACTGAACACCGAGATCAAGTCAGCATTTGCCCTTTTGCTCTATGTGTGGTTTCTGTCCGCACTGAGCTGGCCTTGGGACACCTCCGTTATTATTTGAGAGATGTACCGCCCCAGTCAAACTCCCTACCTGGCAATGTCCTTGAATTGGATCATACCTGAGTAATTGGAGTTATACCAAATTTTCAAATCAAAAATACATAAATGCACCGTTTTATTAAAGAATTTGTTTGCGATTATATAACAAACTCGTGATACTTTGATCAAGAAGCTTGCATCAAAACCCAATACCATAAGATATAATAAATATATCCGTATAATGGCTAGGAAATGATACACGTTCCATTTAATCAAGTAAGTAAGGAAACAATAAGAGTAGTGGTATTTCATTGACGATACCAAACCGAAGTCTAATATCTCCCACTTATTCTACACCTCTTATGTCTCCTTACACTGCCAGATTAGAGTCAAGCTCAAAAGGGTCTTCTTTCCCCGCTAATTATTCCAAGCCCGTTCCCTTGGCTGTGGTTTCGCTAGATAGTAGATAGGGACAGTAGGAATCTCGTTAATCCATTCATGCGCGTCACTAATTAGATGACGAGGCATTTGGCTACCTTAAGAGAGTCATAGTTACTCCCGCCGTTGACCCGCGCTTACTTGAATTTCTTCACTTTGACATTCAGAGCACTGGGCAGAAATCACATTGTGTCAACACCCGCTAGGGCCATCACAATGCTTTGTTTTAATTAGACAGTCGGATTCCCCAAGTCCGTGCCAGTTCTGAATTGATTGTTAATTGATAATCGTTATAATTAATAAGAACTAATTGGTTTGACCCAATTAGTATTCTTAAAAATTTTAGCAAGAAAGTTCCACAATTGGCTACGTAACTAACTATCCGGGGAACAAGTAACTAACATAAATGCTAGAAACTCTATTTACCCAGAACGAGCACATAAACCATGTTATTGTTTCCCAATCAAGCCCGACTATCTCAATCTTCAGAGCCAATCCTTATCCCGAAGTTACGGATCTAATTTGCCGACTTCCCTTACCTACATTATTCTATCGACTAGAGACTCTTCACCTTGGAGACCAGCTGCGGATATTGGTACGGCCTGTTGAGAAGTTTGCGTGTCCCCACCATAAATTTTCAAGGTCCGAGGAGAAAATATCGACACAACAGTATATGTCATGCTCTTCTAGCCCATCTACCATATCTCTCTGCGAAAGACTTCCATGGTAGTACGGCTATAAAACAGAAAAGAAAACTCTTCCGATATCTCTCGACGGCTTCTTTATGGTCGTTCCTGTTGCCAGGATGAGCACGAGGCCCATATTTAATAACAAACGGATACTCAACAGGTTACGGAATTGGAACCGTATTCCCTTTCGTTCAAAATTATTCAAGTATATTATATTAGCTTGATTTGTATATATTGCGTTTTTGGTTTTACTTGAAAATTTTCGGCTTTCGCCTTGAACTTAGGACCGACTAACTCGTGATCAACCACTGTTCACACGAAACCCTTCTCCACTTCAGTCCTCCAAGGTCTCATTCGATTATTTGCTACTACCACCAAGATCTGTACCAATGGCAGCTCCATGCAGGCTTACGCCAAACACTTCTACGCATACCATTGTACCTTCCTACTCACTAAAGTTTCAAAATTTATATCACAAGTAATATAAATCATCTACTTTAGCGGTAATGTATAGGTATACAACTTAAGCGCCATCCATTTTAAGGGCTAGTTGCTTCGGCAGGTGAGTTGTTACACACTCCTTAGCGGATTTCGACTTCCATGATCACCGTCCTGCTGTTTTAAGCAACCAACGCCTTTCATGGTATCTGCATGAGTTGTTAATTTGGGCACCGTAACATTACGTTTGGTTCATCCCACAGCGCCAGTTCTGCTTACCAAAAGTGGCCCACTGGGCACATTATATCATAACCTTAAACTTCATATCAAGAAAGTTAAGGTTCTTACCCATTTAAAGTTTGAGAATAGGTTAAGATCGTTTCGACCCTAAGGCCTCTAATCATTCGCTTTACCAGATAAGATTATTTTATATAATATTAAAATGCACCAGCTATCCTGAGGGAAACTTCGGAAGGAACCAGCTACTAGATGGTTCGATTGGTCTTTCGCCCCTATACTCAATTCTGACAATCGATTTGCACGTCAGAACTGTTTCGGTCTTCCATCAGGGTTTCCCCTGACTTCAACCTGATCAAGTATAGTTCACCATCTTTCGGGTCACAGCATATATGCTCAAGGTACGTTCCAGTTAGAGGCATAAATAATATAAATATCATTATACATAACTATATAGAACGCCCCGGGATTGTGTTAATTAGCTATAAATAGTTAAAAAACTAATCCCATTATTAGTCAAGTTAATTACGCTATTAGGTTTATATCCCAATAACTTGCACATATGTTAGACTCCTTGGTCCGTGTTTCAAGACGGGTCCCGAAGGTATCCTGAATCTTTCGCATTGTTAATCCTACAAGTGCATATAATAAACACAAAAATCAATGATAATCATGCCATTATATAATTCCGAAAAATTAACGCACTGTATTCATATAAATCTATCAGCACTTTATCAAATTAATAACATTTATTCTGTGTTAAAATGCAAGCAATTTAATTTGAATAAACTATAAGTTATATTTTATGATAAATTTGGTATGCTAATAGATTACAATGTCCTTATATGGAAAAAATGCACACTATTATCATAATATTGTTTAAATATTACAATTTTAATGATGAATTTTCCATAACGGATATTCAGGTTCATCGGGCTTAACCTCTAAGCAGTTTCACGTACTGTTTAACTCTCTATTCAGAGTTCTTTTCAACTTTCCCTCACGGTACTTGTTTACTATCGGTCTCATGGTTATATTTAGTTTTAGATGGAGTTTACCACCCACTTAGTGCTGCACTATCAAGCAACACGACTCTTTGGAAACATCATCTAGTAATCATTAACGTTATACGGGCCTGGCACCCTCTATGGGTAAATGGCCTCATTTAAGAAGGACTTAAATCGTTAATTTCTCATACTAGAATATTGACGCTCCATACACTGCATCTCACATTTGCCATATAGACAAAGTGACTTAGTGCTGAACTGATTTCTTTTCGCTCGCCGCTACTAAGAAAATCCTTGTTAGTTTCTTTTCCTCCCCTAATTAATATGCTTAAATTCAGGGGGTAGTCCCATATGAGTTGAGGTTGTATATAACTTTTATTTGCAATTAATTCTTTATATATAATGATAAAACATTTTATTAAATTCGTTTAAAGCTGACGTATATATATATTAATGGCATTTATTTGTAACGAATTAACGAAGAATAATAATATTGTCAACGTTTTTCATATTTCAAATCATTAATAAGAGACAATTCTAGATAATATTTTATGCTAGACATTTCTCAGTATTATTTGATTGAAAAAGAAAATATTCCTCTTCGTTTTTCTCAAAGTTTAATTACTATTGTGAGATAATGTTTTTCATATATTTGTTAATATTATGAATAAAATAATTAAATTATTTTTATCCAATAATATACCATATGCTTATAAAATTTTATTATAAAATTTGTATAAACAACTTAATTAGCATAGTCTTACAACCCTCAACCATATGTAGTCCAAGCAGCACTATAAAATTAATTAAAGTACATAACAGCATGGACTGCGATATGCGTTCAAAATGTCGATGTTCATGTGTCCTGCAGTTCACACGATGACGCACAGTTTGCTGCGTTCTTCATCGACCCATGAGCCGAGTGATCCACCGCTTAGAGTTTTATAATATTGGTTTTAAATTTGGTCAAATATGTTTTTATTGAAAGAAATTAAAAATACACCATTTTACTGGCATATATCAATTCCTTCAATAAATGTATTTATATACCTAAAATAAATGCTGCGAAATGTCTTAGTTTTATATAAACAATATATATCAAAGTATTATTTGTAATGGCATTTGTTTGTTAATATATATTGATAATTTTATATAAAACATTAACCTGAAACCAGGTACAACATTGTATATTTTAGGTTGTTGCATTATCCAATGTATGATCATCATCAAATTAGTTGGCCAATACATCTCGCAACGCGTGTATATTATGGTCCATATACACACAAAAGTTTATAATAAATATATAAAATATATTTTATTATATTAATAATTCGATTTGCTTGTTCGAATTTTATGTTTGTTTCTATTTAATTTATTTGTAATAATATTATATTATTACAATATTTCGATTTGCTTGTTCGAAATTTATTTGATCTTTTACTTTTAAGATCATATTTTTGGTATAATTATTATTATAATTATTATGTATATATATATATATATTGGTAATTTGTATTAAATTTGTATTAACAAATTTTTTTATTAACGGTAAGGATATTATACAATAATGATCCTTCCGCAGGTTCACCTACGGAAACCTTGTTACGACTTTTACTTCCTCTAAATAATCAAGTTCGGTCAACTTTTGCGAAACAACCGTAACACACAAGGCGTCACAGTGATCACGTCCGGAGACCTCACTAAATAATTCAATCGGTAGTAGCGACGGGCGGTGTGTACAAAGGGCAGGGACGTAATCAATGCGAGTTAATGACTCACACTTACTGGGAATTCCAAGTTCATGTGAACAGTTTCAGTTCACAATCCCAAGCATGAAAGTGGTTCAGCGGTTTACCCGGACCTCTCGGTCTAGGAAATACACGTTGATACTTTCATTGTAGCGCGCGTGCAGCCCAGGACATCTAAGGGCATCACAGACCTGTTATTGCTCAATCTCATTATTGCTAGACGCAATTTGTCCATTTAAGAAGCTAGTGTCCTTATAATGGGACAAACCAACAGGTACGGCTCCACTTATATAAACACATTCAAACACAATAAACATTTTACTGCCACCATGAATGAAGGCTATATAAGCTTCAACACCATAATCCTGAAGATATCTATTTAATATATTTGAGTCTCGTTCGTTATCGGAATTAACCAGACAAATCACTCCACGAACTAAGAACGGCCATGCACCACCACCCATAGATTCGAGAAAGAGCTATCAATCTGTCTTACACACTTATGTTCGGACCTGGTAAGTTTTCCCGTGTTGAGTCAAATTAAGCCGCAGGCTCCACTCCTGGTGGTGCCCTTCCGTCAATTCCTTTAAGTTTCAGCTTTGCAACCATACTTCCCCCGGAGCCCAAAAGCTTTGGTTTCCCGGGAAGCGACTGAGAGAGCCATAAAAGTAGCTACACCCAATTGCTAGCTGGCATCGTTTATGGTTAGAACTAGGGCGGTATCTGATCGCCTTCGAACCTCTAACTTTCGTTCTTGATTAATGAAAACATCTTTGGCAAATGCTTTCGCTTAAGTTAGTCTTACGACGGTCCAAGAATTTCACCTCTCGCGTCGTAATACTAATGCCCCCAAACTGCTTCTATTAATCATTACCTCTTGATCTGAAAACCAATGAAAGCAGAACAGAGGTCTTATTTCATTATCCCATGCACAGAATATTCAGGCATTTGAAGCCTGCTTTAAGCACTCTAATTTGTTCAAAGTAATTGTACCGGCCCACAATAACACTCGTTTAAGAGCACTAATGCAGGTTTTTAAATAGGAGGAACATATGAAAAAATACAAGTATTTAAACACATATAAGAACTCCACCGGTAATACGCTTACATACATAAAGGTATAGTACTAACCACAATTGTAAGTTGTACTACCCGTATGAAGCACAAGTTCAACTACGAACGTTTTAACCGCAACAACTTTAATATACGCTATTGGAGCTGGAATTACCGCGGCTGCTGGCACCAGACTTGCCCTCCAATTGGTCCTTGTTAAAGGATTTAAAGTGTACTCATTCCAATTACAGGGCCTCGGATATGAGTCCTGTATTGTTATTTTTCGTCACTACCTCCCCGAGCTGGGAGTGGGTAATTTACGCGCCTGCTGCCTTCCTTAGATGTGGTAGCCGT
Organism: Drosophila takahashii; assembly: GCF_030179915.1. NCBI lineage: Eukaryota > Metazoa > Arthropoda > Insecta > Diptera > Drosophilidae > Drosophila > Drosophila takahashii. The sequence continues at coordinate 58,802 of NW_027221652.1, forward strand.
TTCTCAGGCTCCCTCTCCGGAATCGAACCCTGATTCCCCGTTACCCGTTGCAACCATGGTAGTCCTAGATACTACCATCAAAAGTTGATAGGGCAGACATTTGAAAGATCTGTCGTCGGTACAAGACCATACGATCTGCATGTTATCTAGAGTTCAACCAATATAACGATCTTGCGATCGCTTGGTTTTAGCCTAATAAAAGCACATGTCCCATAAGGTTCATGTTTTAATTGCATGTATTAGCTCTAGAATTACCACAGTTATCCAAGTAACTGTTAACGATCTAAGGAACCATAACTGATATAATGAGCCTTTTGCGGTTTCACTTTTAATTCGTGTGTACTTAGACATGCATGGCTTAATCTTTGAGACAAGCATATAACTACTGGCAGGATCAACCAGAATAATGTTTTCGTTCATATTTCATTCATATTTTTTGAATAGAAATTAGTAATATAAATATAATAGATTTTATTTCCATTTTATATGTTCGGTTTTTCTTAAATATTGATTTTAATTCAATATTTTTTTTTTGCTTTGTGAAATAATTCTATTTTAATTCGAATACGGCCATTTTTATATGGCATTCGTATACGTTCTTTAATTTTTACTTGTTTCGCCACTAATATAACAAGTTTATAATTGATGTTAAAGAAAAAGTACAACTTTTTTATAACACAATTTTCAATATATATTGTTCTTTCTATAAGTTTTTATTATATTATATATACATATTTCATTCTAAAATATCATTTTTGTTCAACATACATAATTATTGTATCCACACATGTACAATTTTTGTTTAACCAATATAAATATTGAGTTAAATCATTTGCATTTTGATGATAAATTTAAAATTTATCTTTTCCATATAACTCTCTGGTAATATATGATATAAAACCGAGCGCATATGAAATTATTTTGATCACTAATATTGCAATTATATTTTATTATAATGCTTTTTGTAAACACATTGTACCGGCAAGCGATACTCTGTGCCCAAACGACAGGGGATATAATAATTTAATATAAATTATCATATATACCTGCCACCAAAGATTAACGATAAAAGTCGGAAACAATTTGTTATTCTATATATAATAGAAACTTGACCTCTGTTTCACCTTATTATCATGGGTTTATAATATTAACCGCGTAGCCAAGTCTTAATTTCATTTAAGAAACAAATTTATACGGATAATATTTTGATTTTAATATATGTTGTTCTATTGATAACAAAAGTATATATTATAATATATTTTGTTCAATAGTAGATGGACTACTTACTGTACCATCCTTATTTTTTATTATTATTGATATACATTATATTGACAACAGCATATGATATTCATATGGTTTGTTCAATAATTAATTGGTGGACAACCACTGACCATCCTATAGTAGTTTTTGGCCACGACGTCTAAATATCGAAATTATTTAATTCCGTTTGCCACCCATACGATAGATATTAACTATCTATAATAATAATGTGTACGCATAAAATATTATATGTATATATATAGACCAACAGACAAGCACTTCACCCTATAGTAGTTTTTGGCCACGACGTCTATATATCGGGCATATTTAATTCTCTTTGCCACCCAACCAAAGATATTCACTTTTTTATATAAAGTATTATTTGATCATATTAATATAACCAATTATTTCTGCCATATTCATATAATTTCTTTATGAATTATTTTTTGGTCATATCCATATAATCTATATGCCGTATCCATATAATGAATACGGCATATCCATACAACTAGCCATATTTGTATGTCAATGTATATTTTATTATACATTTTTTTTCTTTATACATATAATATGGTATTTCCATATCGCTATAATTGAATTATATGTATAAGATATCATTTATATATAGCATTGCCAAAATAATATGATAAACATAAATTTTGAACAATACGGCCGGTCGGCGAGCACTGCCTCCCTATATATGTTTTTGGCCACGACGTCTAAATATTGGGTATTTTTCGTACTGCGGCCCCGGTGTATGTAAATTGGGCATATTTCGTACTGATGCCAACATATCTATATGACTCATTATTTTCTTCCATATCAATATAACTTCTTTTATTTCCATATTCAAGTAATTTCTTTATTTGCCATATCAATATAAAATATTTTTTGGTCATATTTATATAATCTATATGCCGTATCCATATAATGAATACGGCATATCCATACAACTAGCCATATTTGTATGTCAATGTATATTTTATTATACATTTTTTTTCTTTATACATATAATATGGTATTTCCATATCGCTATAATTGAATTATATGTATAAGATATCATTTATATATAGCATTGCCAAAATAATATGATAAACATAAATTTTGAACAATACGGCCGGTCGGCGAGCACTGCCTCCCTATATATGTTTTTGGCCACGACGTCTAAATATTGGGTATTTTTCGTACTGCGGCCCCGGTGTATGTAAATTGGGCATATTTCGTACTGATGCCAACATATCTATATGACTCATTATTTTCTTCCATATCAATATAACTTCTTTTATTTCCATATTCAAGTAATTTCTTTATTTGCCATATCAATATAAAATATTTTTTGGTCATATTTATATAATCTATATGCCGTATCCATATAATGAATACGGCATATCCATACAACTAGCCATATTTGTATGTCAATGTATATTTTATTATACATTTTTTTTCTTTATACATATAATATGGTATTTCCATATCGCTATAATTGAATTATATGTATAAGATATCATTTATATATAGCATTGCCAAAATAATATGATAAACATAAATTTTGAACAATACGGCCGGTCGGCGAGCACTGCCTCCCTATATATGTTTTTGGCCACGACGTCTAAATATTGGGTATTTTTCGTACTGCGGCCCCGGTGTATGTAAATTGGGCATATTTCGTACTGATGCCAACATATCTATATGACTCATTATTTTCTTCCATATCAATATAACTTCTTTTATTTCCATATTCAAGTAATTTCTTTATTTGCCATATCAATATAAAATATTTTTTGGTCATATTTATATAATCTATATGCCGTATCCATATAATGAATACGGCATATCCATACAACTAGCCATATTTGTATGTCAATGTATATTTTATTATACATTTTTTTTCTTTATACATATAATATGGTATTTCCATATCGCTATAATTGAATTATATGTATAAGATATCATTTATATATAGCATTGCCAAAATAATATGATAAACATAAATTTTGAACAATACGGCCGGTCGGCGAGCACTGCCTCCCTATATATGTTTTTGGCCACGACGTCTAAATATTGGGTATTTTTCGTACTGCGGCCCCGGTGTATGTAAATTGGGCATATTTCGTACTGATGCCAACATATCTATATGACTCATTATTTTCTTCCATATCAATATAACTTCTTTTATTTCCATATTCAAGTAATTTCTTTATTTGCCATATCAATATAAAATATTTTTTGGTCATATTTATATAATCTATATGCCGTATCCATATAATGAATACGGCATATCCATACAACTAGCCATATTTGTATGTCAATGTATATTTTATTATACATTTTTTTTCTTTATACATATAATATGGTATTTCCATATCGCTATAATTGAATTATATGTATAAGATATCATTTATATATAGCATTGCCAAAATAATATGATAAACATAAATTTTGAACAATACGGCCGGTCGGCGAGCACTGCCTCCCTATATATGTTTTTGGCCACGACGTCTAAATATTGGGTATTTATCGTACTGCGCTCCGGTGTATGTAAATTGGGCATATTTCGTCCTGATGCCACCATATCCATATAACTTATTTTTTGTTCTATATCTATATAATTAATTTTTTTTCCATACCTATAACTATTAAACTAATTTTTTTCCATATCCATACTTGAACTTATTATTTTTCCCATATCCATATAACTCGTTTTTTCCATATCCACACTAGAATTTAGTATTTATCCCATATCCATATAAATCATTATTTACCATATCAATATAAATAATATTTTTCCATATTCATACTAGAACTTATTATTTCTTTAATATTCATATAACTCAATATTTTTTCATATCCATACTAGAACTTATTCTTTTTCCCATATCCATACTAGAACTTATAAATTTTCCCATATTCATATAACTAATTTTTTTCATATCCATACTAGAACATTATATTTTTGCCATATCTCTACAACTCATTTTATTCCATATCCATACCAGAACTTATTATTTCTTTAATATCCATATAACTAATATTTTTCCATATCCATACCAGAACTTTTTATTTTTCCCATATCCATAGAACTAATTTTTTTCATATCCATACTAGAACCTAATTTTCTTCCTATATCCATATAACTTATTATTTACTATTACAATATAATTAATTTTTTCCATATCCATACTAGAGCTTATTATCTCTTCAATATCCATAAAACTCAATATTTTTTCATATCCATACTAGAACTGATTATTTTTCCCATATCCATACTAGAACTCAGTATTCTTCCCATATCCATACTACAACTTAGTATTTTTCCCATATGCATATAACTCATTATTTAGCATATCAATATAACTAATTTTTTCCATATCCATACTAGAACTTATTATTTCTTTAATATCCATATAACTCAATATTTTTTTATATCCATACTAGAACTTATTATTTTTCCCATATCCATACTAGAACTTATAAATTTTCCCATATTCATATAACTAATTTTTTTCATATCCATACTAGAACATTATTTTTTGCCATATCTATATAACTCATTTTATTCCATATCCATACTAGAACTTATTATTTCTTTAATATCCATATAACTCAATATTTTTTCATATCCATACTAGAACTTATCATTTTTCCCATATTCATATAACTCATTTTTCCATATCCATACTAGAACTCTGTATTCTTTTCCATATCCATATAACTCATTTTTTTTTTCATATCCATACTAGAACTTATTATTTTTCCCATATCCACATAACTCATTTTTTTCATATCCATACTAGAACTTGTTATTTTTCCCATATCCATATAACTCATTTTTTTTCATATCCATACTAGAACTTAATATTATTTTCATATCCATATAACTCATGTTTGGACTTGGAATATTTTTATACACGTCACTAATAGGATGACGATTCAATCATCTATTTTAAGAGGAACATTGACTTGCATATGTCTCTTACTTGCATGTTCGGACTTAGAATATTTTTATACACGTCACTAATAGGATGACGATTCAGTTGGCTACCTTAAGAGGTACATATACTTGCATATGTCTCTTACTTGTATGTTCGGACTTAGAATATTTTTATACACGTCACTAATAGGATGACGATTCAGTTGGCTACCTTAAGAGGTACATATACTTGCATATGTCCTCTTACTTGTATGTTCGGACTTAGAATATTTTTATACACGTCACTAATAGGATGACGATTCAGTTGGCTACCTTAAGAGGTACATATACTTGCATATGTCTCTTATTTGCATGTTCGGACTTAGAATATTTTTATACGCGTCACTAATAGGATGACGATTCAGTTGGCTACCTTAAGAGGTACATATACTTGCATATGTCTCTTATTTGCATGTTCGGACTTAGAATATTTGTATACGCGTCACTAATAGGATGACGATACATATGGCTACCATTGTTAAATATATTTAAATAAAATTTATTTAAATATAATTATTATTTTATATATATATATTTTATATATATATATATTCTGACTTAAAAAAGCCAAACAAAATAAACACAATTAAATTTATGTTTATTATCGAATCATCAAGCAAAGGATAAGCTTCAGTGGATCGCAGTATGGCAGCTGCTCAACCACTTACAACACCTTGCCTGTTACAAAAGTCGTTTACAATTGATTCTAGGCTTTGTCATTGTATTAAATAATGCTTTTATATGTAACTAGCGCGGCATCAGGTGATCGAAGATCCTCCCAATTTACTATGTTACAAATTACATTGGCATCACATCCATTGTCGTTTATAAAGTAAATTATAAACTTTAAATGGTTTAGAAGCCATACAATGCAAATTGCCCCTTATTTATCATTGCAGTCCAGCACGGATACGACCTTAGAGGCGTTCAGGCATAATCCAACGGACGTAGCGTCATACCACTGTTCGCTCGAACAAGTATTGTGCCATTGGTCCGTACCTGCGGTTCCTCTCGTACTACGCAGGAATGCTGTCGCAACAACGTTTTGTCATTAGTAGGGTAAAACTAACCTGTCTCACGACGGTCTAAACCCAGCTCACGTTCCCTTGCATGGGTGAACAATCCAACGCTTGGTGAATTTTGCTTCACAATGATAGGAAGAGCCGACATCGAAGGATCAAAAAGCGACGTCGCTATGAACGCTTGGCCGCCACAAGCCAGTTATCCCTATGGTAACTTTTCTGACACCTCTTGTTAAAAACTCTTTAAACCAAAAGGATCGATAGGCCGAGCTTTTGCTGTCCCTGTGTGTACTGAACACCGAGATCAAGTCAGCATTTGCCCTTTTGCTCTATGTGTGGTTTCTGTCCGCACTGAGCTGGCCTTGGGACACCTCCGTTATTATTTGAGAGATGTACCGCCCCAGTCAAACTCCCTACCTGGCAATGTCCTTGAATTGGATCATACCTGAGTAATTGGAGTTATACCAAATTTTCAAATCAAAAATACATAAATGCACCGTTTTATTAAAGAATTTGTTTGCGATTATATAACAACTCGTGATACTTTGATCAAGAAGCTTGCATCAAAACCCAATACCATAAGATATAATAAATATATCCGTATAATGGCTAGGAAATGATACACGTTCCATTTAATCAAGTAAGTAAGGAAACAATAAGAGTAGTGGTATTTCATTGACGATACCAAACCGAAGTCTAATATCTCCCACTTATTCTACACCTCTTATGTCTCCTTACACTGCCAGATTAGAGTCAAGCTCAAAAGGGTCTTCTTTCCCCGCTAATTATTCCAAGCCCGTTCCCTTGGCTGTGGTTTCGCTAGATAGTAGATAGGGACAGGTGTCCATCGGATCCCTCCGAAGCTTATTTAACGTGGCGTGTTCCACACTGAAGGGATTACAACCACGGCACTCTTATACACCCACAAGTGAGTGTATAGTGCAATGTGTCCTAGGTTAAGCGCCAGACCAACGCCCCGGACTAGAAGCTATAGCTATGTACATAGCAACCACCCCGGTAGCAATTTGAATGCTCTTGTCGGGCAAGCATTCCCCCTTGCTGAGGAGCAGGATCTATCTAAATCCCTACTGATCTTTGGGTCACAGCACCCGAGTTGTATGACGCAACTCCACGTCGAGCCCGAAGGCTCTACCCGCGATATGGGTGTCAACCACAGCCACCACGATACTCCCACTAGGGGGCCGACCTCAATGAGCAGCCTTGGAACTGCTCAACCCGTGGTACCGAAATTACAGGCTCGGTAGGCCTCACCCCTTAAGCTCCGACAAGCTCGGATGGGGCACCCATGCCATATTAGTCGCCTCCTACGACAAGCTATGACAAGCTGTGGTAGAATTCTTCGCCGCTAGCCACACAGCAGGGGTGAGTTGGGCTAGAGCCCAGCGCCTGTGGTTCGCCTTCCATCCGTCGTAGCCATCCTTCGCCTCAAAAAGGCAGCATCCGCGAAAACTTCTAGGAGACGCATCCGTTCTGGGGTCTCTACTACTCCCGCGACGATCCATCTTCCTTGGTCCTGGACAATTCCGAGAGCATCGAGGTCACGCAATTCATTGTACAGCCGGCATTCACATAACACGTGAAGCCAGCTCTCGTCAACCTCCCCACATGAGCATGCGGTCGTGGTGCTGAGAGTCCTGTCGTGCAAGAATGCGTTTAGCGACCCGTGTCCTGTCAGTAAGAATCCGGCTTTTAGAGTAAAGACAAAGTCTTTCCTCTTGTAGACAAACGCTGCCTCTGGGAAGAATTCGCGAGTCACATGCCCGTGATCCGCGCTATCCCATCTGAGCTGCCACTCATTTAGCAGACGCTCGTCTAGCAGAGCCATCTTGTCCTTCCAGTTCATCCCGGTCATATCCAGTCCATGCAGCCAGTCGTTGGTATCCAGGGGGATTTCCTTCCGTAGTTTGAACTTCAAAGCAGACCGATGAGCGTCAAGATCCATTGGAGGAGCACCAGCAAGCACCTGCAGTGCCACGGTGGACACTGTGCGGCATACCGGTAGGCATCCCAAAAGGATGGTCCTCTGGCACGAGGTGAGGAGTTTTAGGGATTTACCCCTACTCACCGCCTTGTACCAGACCGAGGCACCAAAGAGTGCACATGGCATCATGAGTCCCCTATATATGGTCCTCTTTGCGCGGGAACTGAGTCCCCAATCGACTCGAAGCACCCGTGCTAGCCCCGCGGCGACTCCAGTCAGCCGATCTCGAATTGCCGAGATATGCGGGAGGAAACTCAACCGCTCGCCGACTAAGATGCCCAGGTACCGGTATTTTTCGACATACGGTAGGCTTGCTCCAGCAAAACGCACCGTTGGTCTCCTTCGTTGCGAAAGCTTCCCTTTCAGCAACATGATTGCCGTCTTGCTGGTGGACACGCTCACTCCAACTTCAGATCCCCAGGCTCCCACGATGCTCATCAACTGCTCGCCTTTTCGCTCCAGATCAGCACGGGAATTCCCGTCAACGAAAAGTAGCAAATCATCTGCATACGCGCTCACAGCACAATGTGGCTCTAGGCGCTGAAGCAGCACATCCATCAGAAGGTTCCAAATGAATGGACCACTAATGGACCCTTGCGGGCAGCCCCGTGTAACCGAGACTGTGGCTGCTTCATACCTGCTGATGATGCTTGCCCTTCGGCCGGAGAAGTAGCTTTTCCACAAGCTTATCTCACGACAGCCGACGTCGACAAGCCGATCGAGCACTGCGCTCCACTCCACATTGTCGAATGCTCCCTTGAAATCGACAAAAATTCCAAGGACGTATTGCGACGTGGTGTTGTCAACTGTGGTTGTGGCATGCCTCCAGGCATCCTCCACGCAGCGTCCAGGCCGAAATCCAAATTGCCATCTGCAGCCATCCGGTAGCACATCCTTGAGTCGATTCACCATGAGTCCTTCGAGCACCTTTCCGAACACTGGCAAAAGGCATATGCCACGATAGGACGAAGGATCGCTCCTGTCCTTATCAGGCCCCTTTACCAGCGGTATCACTCTCGGGTGCTTCCACTCGTCAGGGAAGTATCCTTCCGAGAGGCATCGAGAGTACAGCGACGTCAGGTGTTCCGGAATGGCACGCCATACCTCCTTGACGATGCCACCCGTGATGCCATCCATACCCGGAGATCTCCGACTTTTCAGCCTGGAGACGCAGGTCGCCACCTCGAAGGATTCGAGAATTGGCGGGGCACCAGGGTGTACGTCCACGCGTGCAGTCGACTCCGCAACTGGAAAGAAGTGGCGAAGAAGCACGTTTGCGCAGTCGAGCCAATTTACGATAAGCGCGCCGTTCGACCGAAGACATCCGAGATCGGTTGTCTTCTTCCGGCCTCGGCATATTCGGTAGACGTGCCCCCATGGATCATCTTTGTGCCGTCCCACGAAGTCCCGCCAGTTTTGCTCCTTTGTCGTCAGGATAAGCTTCTTGTACTGGGCTGAAGCAAGCCTCAGACCAGCAACAAGTTGCACAGCATCATCGGTACCACTCCGACGAGCTTCCTGCAGCCTCCGCCTCAGTCTCCGAACCTCTTGGCGTTTGGTACTCAGTTCAGGATTCCACCATATTACTTTTCTCCTTTCTGCAGGCATCCTGCGCCCCATCACTCTGTCGCACACGTCCTGTACGGTAGAGCGGAGGGCAGACACTCGTTCGTCCAACGGCGATTCCTCCAGTTCCTCGAGACCTCTTGCTGCACTCCTTAGCTCCTCACCGAATCTTCGCCAACTTACATTGGAGAGTCTCCATTGCGGTACCGGAGCTAGGCTCTCAACGGCCCTATTGGGATCTGGAGTAACCTCAACAGTGATAATGTTGTGGTCACTGAGATCCCAGAAGTCGACTCTCCATTCGAACATAGCCCATGCTCGCGCTGCGTCGTTGGCGAAGGTCACGTCGATATCACTACTGGAGCGAATATTATCGAACGTGAACACCTGGCTGGCTGTGTTGAGCACACAGGCACCGCTTGCAATGATCCACTCGGTCAAGTGCTGTCCCCGTTCGCGACGATGACTATCTCCAGAGTTGGGTGGAGATTTACTAAACCACATGGGGGACACGGCGTTAGCATCTATTCCAAGGATTGTCGGTGTCGTGCTGGCCAGCAGCAGGACCGAATCCAGGTAGTCGGTGTAGGGCTCCAGAGCAGCTCTATGCCGGCAGTATGCGGAGGCCAGAAAGATAGTGCCGTATCTTCCCGTGACACTCACGCACACTCCGTACTCCGTCGTCAGGCTCTCGATGGGCATGCAGATGGCATTTGCATCATCCACTATGATTGCGGCTTTCCTCCTCTTGTCTGCGAAGACCCTCATCCCTCCAGGGAGTCCAGTCATTCTTCCAGCTGTGTCCACGTAGGGCTCCTGGACTAGTGCGAACAGGTGGCCAGCATCTCTCACCTGCTTGGCAAGCTCGATGAAAGCGCAACGGCCTTTGCCACAATTTGCTTGGATGAAGCTGAACATATTAATGTCTAGCTTGCACCCTTGCTATCACCGCGCCGTATATCGGGCAACCTCCCGAGAGCATATAATGTCCTGAGGGAAGCCCTTTATGCCGGCAGTTACGGCAATCCACCGGTTACAACATTGTACCGCTTTGTGGCCATCCTGTCCGCACTGACGGCAGACCTGCTTCGTATACCTGCAGTTGTCAATCTTGTGGTCGAATCCCAGGCAATTATGGCACGCGTAGGTGCGCACTTGCCGCCGACAGCGATAAGAGAACCACTTGATGTAAACTCTGCCACCATCTAGAAGGCTCAGCGCCTGGTCGTCCTACTTCCAGTGTCACGTTAATTGTGGCACCGTTGGCAGTAGACCAGGGCTTTGTGGTCAAAACCACCGCTTTCTGAAACTGCTTCATCGACCAATCCTCAAAGTTTTTCTCTTTGAGTTCCAGCATAAATTCCTCGTGTCCTATGGTGGTGTCAACGTCTTGCACAATCACCCGAGGTTTTATAATCGGATTCCTCGACACCTTAAGGCCCACCTCAGCGAACTTTGCAGATGCGACAACTTTGGTCATTTCTGCTCGAGATGGCGTGCGAATAATAGCACCGCCTCTCTTCAGCTCACGCACCTCATGAACCCTAACGCCCAGGGCGGGCGCAACCTCCTTGCGGATTTTGTCCGCAATCTGCCTTCCCGAGAGGGTGGGATCGTCGCCGGCAACGACCGCTGACCACGTTTCGCGAATGTTCACGCTCCGTGGTGCGGCTACGGGGGGAGCAGGTTGGCCAACAAGATGCGCGCCTCTTGCAGCAGTAGTTGCATAGGAGGCAGCCGAGACGACCGGTGTTGGCGTTGGTTGTCTGCTTGCACGATCCTCGAGGACTCCAATGTGAATCATCATAGCACTGATAATCTCCTCATACCTGTTGAAATTATTCTGGATTTTTCCAGCCAGTTTTGAGCTGGTCGTCGAGGCAACCAATACTTTCGCGAACGAGGTCCGGATGTCCGCCAATTCTCGTGCTATGGCACCGCTTCCCATCTTTACCTTCTCCATGATGGAGACTACCGGAATATCTGGGGTAACAATGGGTGCAGTATCTGGGGCGTCAATAGTCGCAGCGGCGTTTTCAGCGGCGTTCAGAGCAGCATTCACAGGGTCAGCTGAACTTGCGGCAATCGCAGCAGCACTCGGCATCTCCATCCATAATGGCTCATTTTCTTCATCTAAAGACACTGGCGTGTCCTTTGTCCCACCAATAGCTGGAACCTTTGCCCGTGATGCATCTCTCGGCGGCCCCATACTGCGTTTTCCCCTAGCGCGCACGGTCCTTCCACGGGCTGAACTGCGGCTGCTCCCATGTTCACTCCCAGACTCGCTAACATCCATATTGGATGGAACCCCGACTCTATTTTGCTGATCTGGTATCCCAATCAGCTGATTTGCTGAAATTCCAATGCTCGAACCACTTATCAAAGTCACACACCTTTGTCCAATTTCCGTACCAAATATATGACAAATAGCAAAGTCACAATTACCTTTCAGACAACTGTCAAATAAAATATGCCTAAATGAGGCAAATATGAAAACAAAATTCACAAAATGAAAAACGCGAAATATCACTCAACCGCACAGTTTTTCATGCAGAAAAAACCGAAAACGTTTTCACAGGCAATAAACACGAATTTTGGTGCTAGTTTCAGCTATGTAGCTAACCGGGGACTGTTGTTTTTGAATTAACTAACGGAGCGCACGAAAACACACGTCTGCTCACTCGAGCAATCCAAAATCGACTGTGAGTAGATAGGGACAGTAGGAATCTCGTTAATCCATTCATGCGCGTCACTAATTAGATGACGAGGCATTTGGCTACCTTAAGAGAGTCATAGTTACTCCCGCCGTTGACCCGCGCTTACTTGAATTTCTTCACTTTGACATTCAGAGCACTGGGCAGAAATCACATTGTGTCAACACCCGCTAGGGCCATCACAATGCTTTGTTTTAATTAGACAGTCGGATTCCCCAAGTCCGTGCCAGTTCTGAATTGATTGTTAATTGATAATCGTTATAATTAATAAGAACTAATTGGTTTGACCCAATTAGTATTCTTAAAAATTTTAGCAAGAAAGTTCCACAATTGGCTACGTAACTAACTATCCGGGGAACAAGTAACTAACATAAATGCTAGAAACTCTATTTACCCAGAACGAGCACATAAACCATGTTATTGTTTCCCAATCAAGCCCGACTATCTCAATCTTCAGAGCCAATCCTTATCCCGAAGTTACGGATCTAATTTGCCGACTTCCCTTACCTACATTATTCTATCGACTAGAGACTCTTCACCTTGGAGACCAGCTGCGGATATTGGTACGGCCTGTTGAGAAGTTTGCGTGTCCCCACCATAAATTTTCAAGGTCCGAGGAGAAAATATCGACACAACAGTATATGTCATGCTCTTCTAGCCCATCTACCATATCTCTCTGCGAAAGACTTCCATGGTAGTACGGCTATAAAACAGAAAAGAAAACTCTTCCGATATCTCTCGACGGCTTCTTTATGGTCGTTCCTGTTGCCAGGATGAGCACGAGGCCCATATTTAATAACAAACGGATACTCAACAGGTTACGGAATTGGAACCGTATTCCCTTTCGTTCAAAATTATTCAAGTATATTATATTAGCTTGATTTGTATATATTGCGTTTTTGGTTTTACTTGAAAATTTTCGGCTTTCGCCTTGAACTTAGGACCGACTAACTCGTGATCAACCACTGTTCACACGAAACCCTTCTCCACTTCAGTCCTCCAAGGTCTCATTCGATTATTTGCTACTACCACCAAGATCTGTACCAATGGCAGCTCCATGCAGGCTTACGCCAAACACTTCTACGCATACCATTGTACCTTCCTACTCACTAAAGTTTCAAAATTTATATCACAAGTAATATAAATCATCTACTTTAGCGGTAATGTATAGGTATACAACTTAAGCGCCATCCATTTTAAGGGCTAGTTGCTTCGGCAGGTGAGTTGTTACACACTCCTTAGCGGATTTCGACTTCCATGATCACCGTCCTGCTGTTTTAAGCAACCAACGCCTTTCATGGTATCTGCATGAGTTGTTAATTTGGGCACCGTAACATTACGTTTGGTTCATCCCACAGCGCCAGTTCTGCTTACCAAAAGTGGCCCACTGGGCACATTATATCATAACCTTAAACTTCATATCAAGAAAGTTAAGGTTCTTACCCATTTAAAGTTTGAGAATAGGTTAAGATCGTTTCGACCCTAAGGCCTCTAATCATTCGCTTTACCAGATAAGATTATTTTATATAATATTAAAATGCACCAGCTATCCTGAGGGAAACTTCGGAAGGAACCAGCTACTAGATGGTTCGATTGGTCTTTCGCCCCTATACTCAATTCTGACAATCGATTTGCACGTCAGAACTGTTTCGGTCTTCCATCAGGGTTTCCCCTGACTTCAACCTGATCAAGTATAGTTCACCATCTTTCGGGTCACAGCATATATGCTCAAGGTACGTTCCAGTTAGAGGCATAAATAATATAAATATCATTATACATAACTATATAGAACGCCCCGGGATTGTGTTAATTAGCTATAAATAGTTAAAAAACTAATCCCATTATTAGTCAAGTTAATTACGCTATTAGGTTTATATCCCAATAACTTGCACATATGTTAGACTCCTTGGTCCGTGTTTCAAGACGGGTCCCGAAGGTATCCTGAATCTTTCGCATTGTTAATCCTACAAGTGCATATAATAAACACAAAAATCAATGATAATCATGCCATTATATAATTCCGAAAAATTAACGCACTGTATTCATATAAATCTATCAGCACTTTATCAAATTAATAACATTTATTCTGTGTTAAAATGCAAGCAATTTAATTTGAATAAACTATAAGTTATATTTTATGATAAATTTGTATGCTAATAGATTACAATGTCCTTATATGGAAAAAATGCACACTATTATCATAATATTGTTTAAATATTACAATTTTAATGATGAATTTTCCATAACGGATATTCAGGTTCATCGGGCTTAACCTCTAAGCAGTTTCACGTACTGTTTAACTCTCTATTCAGAGTTCTTTTCAACTTTCCCTCACGGTACTTGTTTACTATCGGTCTCATGGTTATATTTAGTTTTAGATGGAGTTTACCACCCACTTAGTGCTGCACTATCAAGCAACACGACTCTTTGGAAACATCATCTAGTAATCATTAACGTTATACGGGCCTGGCACCCTCTATGGGTAAATGGCCTCATTTAAGAAGGACTTAAATCGTTAATTTCTCATACTAGAATATTGACGCTCCATACACTGCATCTCACATTTGCCATATAGACAAAGTGACTTAGTGCTGAACTGATTTCTTTTCGCTCGCCGCTACTAAGAAAATCCTTGTTAGTTTCTTTTCCTCCCCTAATTAATATGCTTAAATTCAGGGGGTAGTCCCATATGAGTTGAGGTTGTATATAACTTTTATTTGCAATTAATTCTTTATATATAATGATAAAACATTTTATTAAATTCGTTTAAAGCTGACGTATATATATATTAATGGCATTTATTTGTAACGAATTAACGAAGAATAATAATATTGTCAACGTTTTTCATATTTCAAATCATTAATAAGAGACAATTCTAGATAATATTTTATGCTAGACATTTCTCAGTATTATTTGATTGAAAAAGAAAATATTCCTCTTCGTTTTTCTCAAAGTTTAATTACTATTGTGAGATAATGTTTTTCATATATTTGTTAATATTATGAATAAAATAATTAAATTATTTTTATCCAATAATATACCATATGCTTATAAAATTTTATTATAAAATTTGTATAAACAACTTAATTAGCATAGTCTTACAACCCTCAACCATATGTAGTCCAAGCAGCACTATAAAATTAATTAAAGTACATAACAGCATGGACTGCGATATGCGTTCAAAATGTCGATGTTCATGTGTCCTGCAGTTCACACGATGACGCACAGTTTGCTGCGTTCTTCATCGACCCATGAGCCGAGTGATCCACCGCTTAGAGTTTTATAATATTGGTTTTAAATTTGGTCAAATATGTTTTTATTGAAAGAAATTAAAAATACACCATTTTACTGGCATATATCAATTCCTTCAATAAATGTATTTATATACCTAAAATAAATGCTGCGAAATGTCTTAGTTTTATATAAACAATATATATCAAAGTATTATTTGTAATGGCATTTGTTTGTTAATATATATTGATAATTTTATATAAAACATTAACCTGAAACCAGGTACAACATTGTATATTTTAGGTTGTTGCATTATCCAATGTATGATCATCATCAAATTAGTTGGCCAATACATCTCGCAACGCGTGTATATTATGGTCCATATACACACAAAAGTTTATAATAAATATATAAAATATATTTTATTATATTAATAATTCGATTTGCTTGTTCGAATTTTAAGTTTGTTTCTATTTAATTTATTTGTAATAATATTATATTATTACAATATTTCGATTTGCTTGTTTCGAAATTTATTTGATCTTTTACTTTTAAGATCATATTTTTGGTATAATTATTATTATAATTATTATGTATATATATATATATTGGTAATTTGTATTAAATTTGTATTAACAAATTTTTTATTAACGGTAAGGATATTATACAATAATGATCCTTCCGCAGGTTCACCTACGGAAACCTTGTTACGACTTTTACTTCCTCTAAATAATCAAGTTCGGTCAACTTTTGCGAAACAACCGTAACACACAAGGCGTCACAGTGATCACGTCCGGAGACCTCACTAAATAATTCAATCGGTAGTAGCGACGGGCGGTATGTACAAAGGGCAGGGACGTAATCAATGCGAGTTAATGACTCACACTTACTGGGAATTCCAAGTTCATGTGAACAGTTTCAGTTCACAATCCCAAGCATGAAAGTGGTTCAGCGGTTTACCCGGACCTCTCGGTCTAGGAAATACACGTTGATACTTTCATTGTAGCGCGCGTGCAGCCCAGGACATCTAAGGGCATCACAGACCTGTTATTGCTCAATCTCATTATTGCTAGACGCAATTTGTCCATTTAAGAAGCTAGTGTCCTTATAATGGGACAAACCAACAGGTACGGCTCCACTTATATAAACACATTCAAACACAATAAACATTTTACTGCCACCATGAATGAAGGCTATATAAGCTTCAACACCATAATCCTGAAGATATCTATTTAATATATTTGAGTCTCGTTCGTTATCGGAATTAACCAGACAAATCACTCCACGAACTAAGAACGGCCATGCACCACCACCCATAGATTCGAGAAAGAGCTATCAATCTGTCTTACACACTTATGTTCGGACCTGGTAAGTTTTCCCGTGTTGAGTCAAATTAAGCCGCAGGCTCCACTCCTGGTGGTGCCCTTCCGTCAATTCCTTTAAGTTTCAGCTTTGCAACCATACTTCCCCCGGAGCCCAAAAGCTTTGGTTTCCCGGGAAGCGACTGAGAGAGCCATAAAAGTAGCTACACCCAATTGCTAGCTGGCATCGTTTATGGTTAGAACTAGGGCGGTATCTGATCGCCTTCGAACCTCTAACTTTCGTTCTTGATTAATGAAAACATCTTTGGCAAATGCTTTCGCTTAAGTTAGTCTTACGACGGTCCAAGAATTTCACCTCTCGCGTCGTAATACTAATGCCCCCAAACTGCTTCTATTAATCATTACCTCTTGATCTGAAAACCAATGAAAGCAGAACAGAGGTCTTATTTCATTATCCCATGCACAGAATATTCAGGCATTTGAAGCCTGCTTTAAGCACTCTAATTTGTTCAAAGTAATTGTACCGGCCCACAATAACACTCGTTTAAGAGCACTAATGCAGGTTTTTAAATAGGAGGAACATATGAAAAAATACAAGTATTTAAACACATATAAGAACTCCACCGGTAATACGCTTACATACATAAAGGTATAGTACTAACCACAATTGTAAGTTGTACTACCCGTATGAAGCACAAGTTCAACTACGAACGTTTTAACCGCAACAACTTTAATATACGCTATTGGAGCTGGAATTACCGCGGCTGCTGGCACCAGACTTGCCCTCCAATTGGTCCTTGTTAAAGGATTTAAAGTGTACTCATTCCAATTACAGGGCCTCGGATATGAGTCCTGTATTGTTATTTTTCGTCACTACCTCCCCGAGCTGGGAGTGGGTAATTTACGCGCCTGCTGCCTTCCTTAGATGTGGTAGCCGTTTCTCAGGCTCCCTCTCCGGAATCGAACCCTGATTCCCCGTTACCCGTTGCAACCATGGTAGTCCTAGATACTACCATCAAAAGTTGATAGGGCAGACATTTGAAAGATCTGTCGTCGGTACAAGACCATACGATCTGCATGTTATCTAGAGTTCAACCAATATAACGATCTTGCGATCGCTTGGTTTTAGCCTAATAAAAGCACATGTCCCATAAGGTTCATGTTTTAATTGCATGTATTAGCTCTAGAATTACCACAGTTATCCAAGTAACTGTTAACGATCTAAGGAACCATAACTGATATAATGAGCCTTTTGCGGTTTCACTTTTAATTCGTGTGTACTTAGACATGCATGGCTTAATCTTTGAGACAAGCATATAACTACTGGCAGGATCAACCAGAATAATGTTTTCGTTCATATTTCATTCATATTTTTTGAATAGAAATTAGTAATATAAATATAATAGATTTTATTTCCATATTATTTGTTCGGTTTTTCTTAAATATTGATTTTAATTCAATATTTTTTTTTTGCTTTGTGAAATAATTCTATTTTAATTCGAATACGGCCATTTTTATATGGCATTCGTATACGTTCTTTAATTTTTACTTGTTTCGCCACTAATATAACAAGTTTATAATTGATGTTAAAGAAAAAGTACAACTTTTTTATAACACAATTTTCAATATATATTGTTCTTTCTATAAGTTTTTATTATATTATATATACATATTCATTCTAAAATATCATTTTTGTTCAACATACATAAATATTGTATCCACACATGTACAATTTTTGTTTAACCAATATAAATATTGAGTTAAATCATTTGCATTTTGATGATAAATTTAAAATTTATCTTTTCCATATAACTCTCTGGTAATATATGATATAAAACCGAGCGCATATGAAATTATTTTGATCACTAATATTGCAATTATATTTTATTATAATGCTTTTTGTAAACACATTGTACCGGCAAGCGATACTCTGTGCCCAAACGACAGGGGATATAATAATTTAATATAAATTATCATATATACCTGCCACCAAAGATTAACGATAAAAGTCGGAAACAATTTGTTATTCTATATATAATAGAAACTTGACCTCTGTTTCACCTTATTATCATGGGTTTATAATATTAACCGCGTAGCCAAGTCTTAATTTCATTTAAGAAACAAATTTATACGGATAATATTTTGATTTTAATATATGTTGTTCTATTGATAACAAAAGTATATATTATAATATATTTTGTTCAATAGTAGATGGACTACTTACTGTACCATCCTTATTTTTTATTATTATTGATATACATTATATTGACAACAGCATATGATATTCATATGGTTTGTTCAATAATTAATTGGTGGACAACCACTGACCATCCTATAGTAGTTTTTGGCCACGACGTCTAAATATCGAAATTATTTAATTCCGTTTGCCACCCATACGATAGATATTAACTATCTATAATAATAATGTGTACGCATAAAATATTATATGTATATATATAGACCAACAGACAAGCACTTCACCCTATAGTAGTTTTTGGCCACGACGTCTATATATCGGGCATATTTAATTCTCTTTGCCACCCAACCAAAGATATTCACTTTTTTATATAAAGTATTATTTGATCATATTAATATAACCAATTATTTCTGCCATATTCATATAATTTCTTTATGAATTATTTTTTGGTCATATCCATATAATCTATATGCCGTATCCATATAATGAATACGGCATATCCATACAACTAGCCATATTTGTATGTCAATGTATATTTTATTATACATTTTTTTTCTTTATACATATAATATGGTATTTCCATATCGCTATAATTGAATTATATGTATAAGATATCATTTATATATAGCATTGCCAAAATAATATGATAAACATAAATTTTGAACAATACGGCCGGTCGGCGAGCACTGCCTCCCTATATATGTTTTTGGCCACGACGTCTAAATATTGGGTATTTTTCGTACTGCGGCCCCGGTGTATGTAAATTGGGCATATTTCGTACTGATGCCAACATATCTATATGACTCATTATTTTCTTCCATATCAATATAACTTCTTTTATTTCCATATTCAAGTAATTTCTTTATTTGCCATATCAATATAAAATATTTTTTGGTCATATTTATATAATCTATATGCCGTATCCATATAATGAATACGGCATATCCATACAACTAGCCATATTTGTATGTCAATGTATATTTTATTATACATTTTTTTTTCTTTATACATATAATATGGTATTTCCATATCGCTATAATTGAATTATATGTATAAGATATCATTTATATATAGCATTGCCAAAATAATATGATAAACATAAATTTTGAACAATACGGCCGGTCGGCGAGCACTGCCTCCCTATATATGTTTTTGGCCACGACGTCTAAATATTGGGTATTTTTCGTACTGCGGCCCCGGTGTATGTAAATTGGGCATATTTCGTACTGATGCCAACATATCTATATGACTCATTATTTTCTTCCATATCAATATAACTTCTTTTATTTCCATATTCAAGTAATTTCTTTATTTGCCATATCAATATAAAATATTTTTTGGTCATATTTATATAATCTATATGCCGTATCCATATAATGAATACGGCATATCCATACAACTAGCCATATTTGTATGTCAATGTATATTTTATTATACATTTTTTTCTTTATACATATAATATGGTATTTCCATATCGCTATAATTGAATTATATGTATAAGATATCATTTATATATAGCATTGCCAAAATAATATGATAAACATAAATTTTGAACAATACGGCCGGTCGGCGAGCACTGCCTCCCTATATATGTTTTTGGCCACGACGTCTAAATATTGGGTATTTATCGTACTGCGGCTCCGGTGTATGTAAATTGGGCATATTTCGTACTGATGCCACCATATCCATATAACTTATTTTTTGTTCTATATCTATATAATTAATTTTTTTTCCATACCTATAACTATTAAACTAATTTTTTCCATATCCATACTTGAACTTATTATTTTTCCCATATCCATATAACTCGTTTTTTCCATATCCACACTAGAATTTAGTATTTAGCCCATATCCATATAAATCATTATTTACCATATCAATATAAATAATATTTTTCCATATTCATACTAGAACTTATTATTTCTTTAATATTCATATAACTCAATATTTTTTCATATCCATACTAGAACTTATTCTTTTTCCCATATCCATACTAGAACTTATAATTTTCCCATATTCATATAACTAATTTTTTTCATATCCATACTAGAACATTATATTTTTGCCATATCTCTACAACTCATTTTATTCCATATCCATACCAGAACTTATTATTTCTTTAATATCCATATAACTTAATATTTTTCCATATCCATACCAGAACTTTTTATTTTTCCCATATCCATAGAACTAATTTTTTTCATATCCATACTAGAACCTAATTTTCTTCCTATATCCATATAACTTATTATTTACTATTACAATATAATTAATTTTTTCCATATCCATACTAGAGCTTATTATCTCTTCAATATCCATAAAACTCAATATTTTTTCATATCCATACTAGAACTGATTATTTTTCCCATATCCATACTAGAACTCAGTATTCTTCCCATATCCATACTACAACTTAGTATTTTTCCCATATGCATATAACTCATTATTTAGCATATCAATATAACTAATTTTTTTCCATATCCATACTAGAACTTATTATTTCTTTAATATCCATATAACTCAATATTTTTTTATATCCATACTAGAACTTATTATTTTTCCCATATCCATACTAGAACTTATAAATTTTCCCATATTCATATAACTAATTTTTTTCATATCCATACTAGAACATTAAATTTTTTGCCATATCTATATAACTCATTTTATTCCATATCCATACTAGAACTTATTATTTCTTTAATATCCATATAACTCAATATTTTTTCATATCCATACTAGAACTTATCATTTTTCCCATATTCATATAACTCATTTTTCCATATCCATACTAGAACTCTGTATTCTTTTCCATATCCATATAACTCATTTTTTTTTCATATCCATACTAGAACTTATTATTTTTCCCATATCCACATAACTCATTTTTTTCATATCCATACTAGAACTTGTTATTTTTCCCATATCCATATAACTCATTTTTTTCATATCCATACTAGAACTTAATATTATTTTCATATCCATATAACTCATGTTTGGACTTGGAATATTTTTATACACGTCACTAATAGGATGACGATTCAATCATCTATTTTAAGAGGAACATTGACTTGCATATGTCTCTTACTTGCATGTTCGGACTTAGAATATTTTTATACACGTCACTAATAGGATGACGATTCAGTTGGCTACCTTAAGAGGTACATATACTTGCATATGTCTCTTACTTGTATGTTCGGACTTAGAATATTTTTATACACGTCACTAATAGGATGACGATTCAGTTGGCTACCTTAAGAGGTACATATACTTGCATATGTCTCTTACTTGTATGTTCGGACTTAGAATATTTGTATACGCGTCACTAATAGGATGACGATTCAGTTGGCTACCTTAAGAGGTACATATACTTGCATATGTCTCTTACTTGTATGTTCGGACTTAGAATATTTGTATACACGTCACTAATAGGATGACGATTCAGTTGGCTACCTTAAGAAGTACATATACTTGCATATGTCTCTTATTTGCATGTTCGGACTTAGAATATTTTTATACGCGTCACTAATAGGATGACGATACATATGGCTACCATTGTTAAATATATTTAAATAAAATTTATTTAAATATAATTATTATTTTATATATATATATTTTATATATATATATATTCTGACTTAAAAAAGCCAAACAAAATAAACACAATTAAATTTATGTTTATTATCGAATCATCAAGCAAAGGATAAGCTTCAGTGGATCGCAGTATGGCAGCTGCTCAACCACTTACAACACCTTGCCTGTTACAAAAGTCGTTTACAATTGATTCTAGGCTTTGTCATTGTATTAAATAATGCTTTTATATGTAACTAGCGCGGCATCAGGTGATCGAAGATCCTCCCAATTTACTATGTTACAAATTACATTGGCATCACATCCATTGTCGTTTATAAAGTAAATTATAAACTTTAAATGGTTTAGAAGCCATACAATGCAAATTGCCCCTTATTTATCATTGCAGTCCAGCACGGATACGACCTTAGAGGCGTTCAGGCATAATCCAACGGACGTAGCGTCATACCACTGTTCGCTCGAACAAGTATTGTGCCATTGGTCCGTACCTGCGGTTCCTCTCGTACTACGCAGGAATGCTGTCGCAACAACGTTTTGTCATTAGTAGGGTAAAACTAACCTGTCTCACGACGGTCTAAACCCAGCTCACGTTCCCTTGCATGGGTGAACAATCCAACGCTTGGTGAATTTTGCTTCACAATGATAGGAAGAGCCGACATCGAAGGATCAAAAAGCGACGTCGCTATGAACGCTTGGCCGCCACAAGCCAGTTATCCCTATGGTAACTTTTCTGACACCTCTTGTTAAAAACTCTTTAAACCAAAAGGATCGATAGGCCGAGCTTTTGCTGTCCCTGTGTGTACTGAACACCGAGATCAAGTCAGCATTTGCCCTTTTGCTCTATGTGTGGTTTCTGTCCGCACTGAGCTGGCCTTGGGACACCTCCGTTATTATTTGAGAGATGTACCGCCCCAGTCAAACTCCCTACCTGGCAATGTCCTTGAATTGGATCATACCTGAGTAATTGGAGTTATACCAAATTTTCAAATCAAAAATACATAAATGCACCGTTTTATTAAAGAATTTGTTTGCGATTATATAACAAACTCGTGATACTTTGATCAAGAAGCTTGCATCAAAACCCAATACCATAAGATATAATAAATATATCCGTATAATGGCTAGGAAATGATACACGTTCCATTTAATCAAGTAAGTAAGGAAACAATAAGAGTAGTGGTATTTCATTGACGATACCAAACCGAAGTCTAATATCTCCCACTTATTCTACACCTCTTATGTCTCCTTACACTGCCAGATTAGAGTCAAGCTCAAAAGGGTCTTCTTTCCCCGCTAATTATTCCAAGCCCGTTCCCTTGGCTGTGGTTTCGCTAGATAGTAGATAGGGACAGTGTGTGAATCGGATCCCTCCGCTCTTATTTAACGTGGCATGTTCCACACTGAAGGGATTACAACCACGGCACTCTTATACACCCACAAGTGAGTGTATAGTGCAATGTGTCTAGGTTAAGCGCCAGACCAACGCCCCGGACTAGAAGCTATAGCTATGTACATAGCAACCACCCCGGTAGCAATTCGAATGCTTACTTGTCGGGCAAGCATTCCCCCTTGCTGAGGAGCGGGATCTATCTAAATCCCTACTGATCTTTGGGTCACAGCACCCGAGTTGTATGACGCAACTCCACGTCGAACCCGAAGGCTCTACCCGCATATGGGTGTCAACCACAGCCACCACGATACTCCCACATGGGGGCCGACCTCAATGAGCAGCCTTGGACAGCTGCTCAACCCGTGGTACCGAAATTACAGGATCGGTAGGCCTCACCCCTTAAGCTCCGACAAGCTCGGATAGGGCACCCATGTCATATTAGTCGCCTCCTACGACAAGCTATGACAAGCTGTGGTAGTATTCTTCGCCGCTAGCCACACAGCAGAGTAAATGGACTAAAAGTCCCTTCTCCTGCGGAACGCCTCATCAGCAAACACATTGAGTCGTCGAGTCCTGTCCTCATCCTCCAGAATCCTTCCAAACGTTCGGTTTTCGCCATTTCGCTGCACTCCAAGTCCATCGAGGTCGCGCAAATCTGCATAGAGGGGGCAGTCACACAAGACGTGCTGCCAATCCTCAAATGGATCGCCACATGAGCATGCGGCAGAGTCCGAGAGCGTTCTGCTATACAGAAATGCGTTCAACGATCCGTGTCCTGTGATTAAAAATCCGGTGCGCATCGGGAATCCAAAGTGTGGATTCCGAAATGCAAAAGTCACATCTGAAATGAACTTGTAGGTCACCCGTCCGGATGCATCTACGTCATCCCATCTGTCTTGCCATCTGTGCAGTAGGCACTGCTCCATACGCACCATCTTCTCTTCCCAGCTTAGACCAGTGAGGTCTTCACTATACAGCAGATCGTAATCCTCCAACGGGTATCCACGCTTAAGCTTGTATTTAACTGCCATTTGCATAGCAGCCAAATCAAACGGGGGAACGCCAGCAAGAACCTGCAGTGCCACAGTGGACACTGTTCGGCATACCGGAAGGCATCCAAGAAGGATAAGCCTCTGGCAGGCAATGAGGTGCTCTCTGGCCACTTCTTGCCGCGTCGTAGTGACATACCATACCGAGGCACCAAACAGTGCACAGGGCACCATGAGTCCGGCATAAATGGTCCGCCTGGCTCGAGGACTGAGGCCCCAGTCTGCTCGAAGCACACGCGCCAATGCTGCAACGACTCCAGTCATACGCTGTCGGAGATTTCTGACGTGCTCGAGGAATTTCAAGCCTTCGCTGACTGTGATGCCAAGGTACCGGCAGCTGCTAACATACGGTAAGTTTGCTCCAGCAAATTTTACCGCAGGTGTGCGTCGAAGCACTCCATTCGGGCCACGAGCGAGTAGCTTTCTTGGTTCCTTTAGCAGCATAATAACCGTCTTGCTGGTGGAAACGGCAACGCCGACTTCCATCCCCCACGTTTCAACGATGGACATTAGTTGCGCTCCTTTTGTCTCCAGCGCGAGCCGGGAGTTTCCCTCGACGAGAAGCAGCAGATCATCCGCGTACGCACTCAGTGTGCAGTACGACTCAAGGCGTCGTAGCAGTACATCCATCAGCAGGTCCCAAATAAATGGGCCGCTGATTGACCCCTGCGGACAACCTCTAGTTACCGGGACATTAACGGTCTCGTAACTGCTTCGGATTTCTGCGCTCCTGCCGGAGAAGAAGCTCTGCCACAAGCTCATCTCTCGGCATCCCAACTCGGCCAATCGGCGCAGTGCAGCACTCCACTCCACGTTGTCGAAGGCTCCCTTGAAGTCCACGAAAATGCCGAGCACGTATCTCGCCGGGCTGGCGTGAACACTGCTCTTCACGTGCATCCAAGCATCCTCCACACAACGTCCTTGACGAAAACCGAACTGCCATCTGCAGCCTTCCGGAAGAACTTCTCTCACACGATCAACCATTATGGCCTCTAGCACCTTACCGAAGACCGGAAGTAGGCAAATTCCGCGGTACGACGATGGCTCACACCTGTCCTTGTCGGGTCCCTTGAGCAGAGCCACAACACGTGGGCATTTCCACTCTGCAGGGAAGTACCCCGACCGGATGCAGTTGGAATATATCGCCGTTAGGTGCTGAGGTATGGCGCGCCACACAGCCTTGCAAATCGTTCCGTTGATGCCGTCCATGCCAGGCGAGCGTTTGCTCTTCAACCTGGCGACACAAGCACCAACCTCAGAAACTTCCAGTGGCGGTGGGAGTTCCTCCGCTATGGCAATCGGTGCATCGGACTCCGCAACCGGAAAGAAGTTGCGGAGGAGCACACGCGCACAGTCACCCCAATTGGTGACCAGCTCGCCATTAACGCGAAGGCACCCAATCTCCGTCCGTTTCTTGCGACCTCGGCACATCTTGTAGACGCGCCCCCAGGGATCGTGTGAATTTTCTCCCACGAAGCGTCTCCAGCTGTCCTCCTTTGTCCTCAGGATGAGCTTCTTGTAGGCGGCTGAGGTACGTCTCAGCTCGACCACAATTAGCTCGGCCACGTCATCGTGACGACGACGTCTGGCATCCTGAAGACGGCGCCTAAGTCTCCTGACATCGCGGCGCATCGCGCTTAGGTCAGCGGTCCACCAACCTGGTCTGGATCTCGGCGATCCTGCCGTCCTCCTACCCAAAACAAGATCGCACACTTCGTGGACGATCCTGCGAAGGGTAGAGACTTGTTGGTCCAGCGGCGATTCTGAGAAGTCTTCCGGAAGTTCGGCTGCCCTACTCACCATTTCCTGCTCGAACAACCGCCAACGTGCATTGGAGAAGTTCCAGGACGGCACCGGAGCTAGGCTCTCAACGGCTGTATCGGTCGTCAAGTTGGCCACAACAGTAATGATGTTGTGGTCACTTAACTCCCAATTGTCCACTCTCCACTCATATGTGGCCAGCATAGATCCTGCAGTGTTGGCGATCGTCACGTCGATGTCGCTCCGTCCGTTCATGGACTCGAACGTATACACCGAGCTTGGCTGGTTTAGAACCGCAGCTCCCTTTTCCACAATCCACAGAGACAGCAGCTCACCCCGATTGTAGTTAGCAAGTCCCTCCGCGTTGGGAGGAAGCTTGCTAAACCACATGGGGGATGCTGCATTCGCATCAAGGCCAAGGATTGCGGGAGTTCTGCTGGCCAGCAGCAGGACCGCATCCAAGTACGTGAGGTACAAGGGTAAGTCGCCATCAAACTGGCAATATGCGGAGCATAGAAGGATTGAGCCAAATCCTCCTATAATTTTCACGCATACGCCGTAATCCGTGGTGAGGGGCTCCACTTGCATACAGATGACATCCTGGTGATTCACTAGGATGGCTGCCTTTCCTTTCCTATCGGTAAAGCTCCTGATACCTTCCGGCAGCTCATCCATCCTCCCGTTGCTCACATCGACGTAGGGCTCCTGCAACAGTGCGAACAGGCACCTGCTTTCACGCAATCGGACTCCGAGCTCGATGGTCGCAGCTCGTCCTTTGCCACAGTTTGCCTGGATGAAGCTAAACATGGTTAGTGTCTAGCATTCACCCGCGCCAGCACCGCCGCATACACAGGGCACCCAGCAGACAGCATGTGATGTGCTGACGGGTAGCCCTTGAAGCGGCAATTTCGGCAGTCCACAGGGTTGGGACAGCCCCGCGCACTGTGGCCAACCTGCCCGCACTGTCGGCACACCTTGTCCTTCTCGGACATCCTGCAGCTCGCAACCTTGTGGTCGAAACCAACACACCTGTGGCAGGCGTAGGTTCGTACCAAGGCACGGCAGTTGTAGGCAAACCATCCTATGTATGCCTTTGCTCCGTCGAGAACGTCCAAGCCCACTGGGTCGACCTCCAGCGTCACGGTCACCGTGGCGCCATTGGCCTGCGACCAGGGCTTTTCCAGACGCACAGCCTTCTTGAACTCCGCCAGTTCCATCCTGTCGGCAAAGTTGTTTTTATACAACTCCGCCATAAAGTCCTCGGGCTTGTGGGCGGTGTCCACATCCCGGATCTCTATCCTCGGCTTCAGTTGTGGGGTCCTGCTGATTTGCAGCCCAGCCTCCTGGAACTTTTTGTTGGCCATCACCTGCTTCAGCTCGCCTGACGACGGGGTACGTATAACCGCACCACCACGTGCCAGTCCTCGCACCTCGTGCACGCGAACACCCAGCGCTGGGGCGATCTCCTTTCGCACCTTCTCAGCGAGCTGCTTCCCCGAGATATTCGGGTCCGCGCTGTGCACGACTGCCGACCAGGTCTCCCGCGGCTTACGCGGCAGTGGGACCGGTGCAGCAGAGGGCTGGGGCAGGCTTGGGTATGCAGCTGAATAAGACGGCGCGGTGGCAGCAGGAACCGGTCGCTGGGGTGGCGGCGGGAGCGTCTTAACCGACTGCTTAAAGCGGTCTTCAAGCACGGCGTTCCGAACATTCAGCGCGGAAATCAACGCCTCGTATCTCGCTGTGATACTCATCACTTCCTTGATGGCGCTCTGTGAGAGGCGGGCCGCGGAGTGCAACACAAATGCCTCCCTTATCGCCGCCAGCTCTTCAGCGACGCGGCCTGAGCCTGCTTTTACAACCTCCATGGCAAAGTCCTCCGATTTGTGAGCAACGGGCGAGGGGACAACGACCTCAGCTCCAGCGGCGGCAGCGGCGATCCTGGCGGCAGCAGCATCCGCGATCCTTGCGGCAGCAGATGCGGTGGCATCATTGTCAGGAGTATGGCCAGGGGCGGCAACGGGCCTACCAGCGGGTGCAGGAGGCGGCGGCATCTCGAGAGAATCAAGATCCTCCTCGACAACGGGCTCTGGGCCACCAGAGGCCCCATCCACAGCCGGCACCTTGGCTCGCGACGCATCGCGGGTCTTCCCCTGATGGCCGCGTTTCCCTCTAGGGCGACCCCTACCCCGACCTGTAGCGCTGCTACTGCGACTGCTCGCCGACTCGCTTCCGGACTCGATGGTGTCCATTGCGGACGACATCTATCGGCAACAAACAACCACCCAAAAATATAACTTAGTAAAGTAACTCACCAAATTATATTTCAGCGATCTGGCAGCACTTAGCAATGGCACCAACCACTTAGTCCGTACACACTCCCGCTAGCACAGCTGATCGTACGAGAGAAATCCCGCACTTGTGCCTAACGCCTCTCTCCAGAGAGCACTCGCGAGAGCGCACTCTCTCAACGCACGTGGCGCAATGGAAAATTCCCAATTCGAAAAACTGCGAATTTCCACCCTTATCCTCACTTTTCCAACTCGATTCTCACAACCAGCCGTTCACCTTCACAAACCGCAAATTTTAAAACGCTTTCCAGCGCCGAAACTCGCGAAATACCCGACTCTAAGCAGCACGACTAAAAGCACGTCCGTTCAGTTGGCTACCTTAAGAGGTACATCTATCTCTATAGATAGGGACAGTAGGAATCTCGTTAATCCATTCATGCGCGTCACTAATTAGATGACGAGGCATTTGGCTACCTTAAGAGAGTCATAGTTACTCCCGCCGTTGACCCGCGCTTACTTGAATTTCTTCACTTTGACATTCAGAGCACTGGGCAGAAATCACATTGTGTCAACACCCGCTAGGGCCATCACAATGCTTTGTTTTAATTAGACAGTCGGATTCCCCAAGTCCGTGCCAGTTCTGAATTGATTGTTAATTGATAATCGTTATAATTAATAAGAACTAATTGGTTTGACCCAATTAGTATTCTTAAAAATTTTAGCAAGAAAGTTCCACAATTGGCTACGTAACTAACTATCCGGGGAACAAGTAACTAACATAAATGCTAGAAACTCTATTTACCCAGAACGAGCACATAAACCATGTTATTGTTTCCCAATCAAGCCCGACTATCTCAATCTTCAGAGCCAATCCTTATCCCGAAGTTACGGATCTAATTTGCCGACTTCCCTTACCTACATTATTCTATCGACTAGAGACTCTTCACCTTGGAGACCAGCTGCGGATATTGGTACGGCCTGTTGAGAAGTTTGCGTGTCCCCACCATAAATTTTCAAGGTCCGAGGAGAAAATATCGACACAACAGTATATGTCATGCTCTTCTAGCCCATCTACCATATCTCTCTGCGAAAGACTTCCATGGTAGTACGGCTATAAAACAGAAAAGAAAACTCTTCCGATATCTCTCGACGGCTTCTTTATGGTCGTTCCTGTTGCCAGGATGAGCACGAGGCCCATATTTAATAACAAACGGATACTCAACAGGTTACGGAATTGGAACCGTATTCCCTTTCGTTCAAAATTATTCAAGTATTTTATTTAGCTTGATTTGTATATATTGCGTTTTTGGTTTTACTTGAAAATTTTCGGCTTTCGCCTTGAACTTAGGACCGACTAACTCGTGATCAACCACTGTTCACACGAAACCCTTCTCCACTTCAGTCCTCCAAGGTCTCATTCGATTATTTGCTACTACCACCAAGATCTGTACCAATGGCAGCTCCATGCAGGCTTACGCCAAACACTTCTACGCATACCATTGTACCTTCCTACTCACTAAAGTTTCAAAATTATATCACAAGTAATATAAATCATCTACTTTAGCGGTAATGTATAGGTATACAACTTAAGCGCCATCCATTTTAAGGGCTAGTTGCTTCGGCAGGTGAGTTGTTACACACTCCTTAGCGGATTTCGACTTCCATGATCACCGTCCTGCTGTTTTAAGCAACCAACGCCTTTCATGGTATCTGCATGAGTTGTTAATTTGGGCACCGTAACATTACGTTTGGTTCATCCCACAGCGCCAGTTCTGCTTACCAAAAGTGGCCCACTGGGCACATTATATCATAACCTTAAACTTCATATCAAGAAAGTTAAGGTTCTTACCCATTTAAAGTTTGAGAATAGGTTAAGATCGTTTCGACCCTAAGGCCTCTAATCATTCGCTTTACCAGATAAGATTATTTTATATAATATTAAAATGCACCAGCTATCCTGAGGGAAACTTCGGAAGGAACCAGCTACTAGATGGTTCGATTGGTCTTTCGCCCCTATACTCAATTCTGACAATCGATTTGCACGTCAGAACTGTTTCGGTCTTCCATCAGGGTTTCCCCTGACTTCAACCTGATCAAGTATAGTTCACCATCTTTCGGGTCACAGCATATATGCTCAAGGTACGTTCCAGTTAGAGGCATAAATAATAAATATCATTATACATAACTATATAGAACGCCCCGGGATTGTGTTAATTAGCTATAAATAGTTAAAAAACTAATCCCATTATTAGTCAAGTTAATTACGCTATTAGGTTTATATCCCAATAACTTGCACATATGTTAGACTCCTTGGTCCGTGTTTCAAGACGGGTCCCGAAGGTATCCTGAATCTTTCGCATTGTTAATCCTACAAGTGCATATAATAAACACAAAAATCAATGATAATCATGCCATTATATAATTCCGAAAAATTAACGCACTGTATTCATATAAATCTATCAGCACTTTATCAAATTAATAACATTTATTCTGTGTTAAAATGCAAGCAATTTAATTTGAATAAACTATAAGTTATATTTTATGATAAATTTGGTATGCTAATAGATTACAATGTCCTTATATGGAAAAAATGCACACTATTATCATAATATTGTTTAAATATTACAATTTTAATGATGAATTTTCCATAACGGATATTCAGGTTCATCGGGCTTAACCTCTAAGCAGTTTCACGTACTGTTTAACTCTCTATTCAGAGTTCTTTTCAACTTTCCCTCACGGTACTTGTTTACTATCGGTCTCATGGTTATATTTAGTTTTAGATGGAGTTTACCACCCACTTAGTGCTGCACTATCAAGCAACACGACTCTTTGGAAACATCATCTAGTAATCATTAACGTTATACGGGCCTGGCACCCTCTATGGGTAAATGGCCTCATTTTTGAAGGACTTAATTCGTTAATTTCTCATACTAGAATATTGACGCTCCATACACTGCATCTCACATTTGCCATATAGACAAAGTGACTTAGTGCTGAACTGATTTCTTTTCGCTCGCCGCTACTAAGAAAATCCTTGTTAGTTTCTTTTCCTCCCCTAATTAATATGCTTAAATTCAGGGGGTAGTCCCATATGAGTTGAGGTTGTATATAACTTTTATTTGCAATTAATTCTTTATATATAATGATAAAACATTTTATTAAATTCGTTTAAAGCTGACGTATATATATATTAATGGCATTTATTTGTAACGAATTAACGAAGAATAATAATATTGTCAACGTTTTTCATATTTCAAATCATTAATAAGAGACAATTCTAGATAATATTTTATGCTAGACATTTCTCAGTATTATTTGATTGAAAAGAAAATATTCCTCTTCGTTTTTCTCAAAGTTTAATTACTATTGTGAGATAATGTTTTTCATATATTTGTTAATCTTATGAATAAAATAATTAAATTATTTTTATCCAATAATATACCATATGCTTATAAAATTTTATTATAAAATTTGTATAAACAACTTAATTAGCATAGTCTTACAACCCTCAACCATATGTAGTCCAAGCAGCACTATAAAATTAATTAAAGTACATAACAGCATGGACTGCGATATGCGTTCAAAATGTCGATGTTCATGTGTCCTGCAGTTCACACGATGACGCACAGTTTGCTGCGTTCTTCATCGACCCATGAGCCGAGTGATCCACCGCTTAGAGTTTTATAATATTGGTTTTAAATTTGGTCAAATATGTTTTTATTGAAAGAAATTAAAAATACACCATTTTACTGGCATATATCAATTCCTTCAATAAATGTATTTATATACCTAAAATAAATGCTGCGAAATGTCTTAGTTTTATATAAACAATATATATCAAAGTATTATTTGTAATGGCATTTGTTTGTTAATATATATTGATAATTTTATATAAAACATTAACCTGAAACCAG
The DNA here is from genome assembly GCF_030179915.1 of Drosophila takahashii. Taxonomy (NCBI): domain Eukaryota; kingdom Metazoa; phylum Arthropoda; class Insecta; order Diptera; family Drosophilidae; genus Drosophila; species Drosophila takahashii. The sequence continues at coordinate 92,082 of NW_027221652.1, forward strand.
GTACAACATTGTATATTTTAGGTTGTTGCATTATCCAATGTATGATCATCATCAAATTAGTTGGCCAATACATCTCGCAACGCGTGTATATTATGGTCCATATACACACAAAAGTTTATAATAAATATATAAAATATATTTTATTATATTAATAATTCGATTGCTTGTTCGAATTTTATGTTTGTTTCTATTTAATTTATTTGTAATAATATTATATTATTACAATATTTCGATTTGCTTGTTCGAAATTTATTTGATCTTTTACTTTTAAGATCATATTTTTGGTATAATTATTATTATAATTATTATGTATATATATATATATATGGTAATTTGTATTAAATTTGTATTAACAAATTTTTTTATTAACGGTAAGGATATTATACAATAATGATCCTTCGCAGGTTCACCTACGGAAA